>NC_048235.1:9367442-9387190 GCF_002007445.2 Ailuropoda melanoleuca | reverse complement strand
TATATATAGCTTTGAACAATGTTACTTAGCCAAGAAAGAAAAAAAGTATATGGCGATATGGTAAGCTGAGGGGTATTTTACATAGGTTTTGTTAGGGATGTCTGAGAGAGAGCTAGGTGAAGGGAGAATATGCAGGCAGTTGTAAACAAAGATCTGTTATAACTATTATAAAAGTTATCACTGAAACCAGGTGATGGACATAAGTGCCAAGGCAGACAAGCAGATGAAGGAAAGGTCACTTCAGTCACTGAGCATAATCTAGACTAAAATCCAAATTAATATTTAGCAATTTCTTTCCAGTTTCTAAAAATACCTTCCATGTAAGCAGTAGTAGAACAACCATCAGAAAAGACAGTATTGAGTGGGGAATTTGTCATATTGTAATTATTCAAAAGCATTCACACTTAGGATAAAAACAATAAATTTAATTGGGTTGATAATAAAATGTATTATCTGCAGCATTCTAAGCACTAATTCATAACTAGTAAGTACCAGGCTTAATCAAAGAGCCGTTCATTTCACAGATTTCTACTGTGAGATATAAAAACCTCCTAAATAATCCTAAAATCCTTCTGGAATTCAATGGCAACTTTAGTATAGATGTGGAATTATTAAACTTTTACATATATCATACACACATAAACTATATGTGTGTTTATACAAATATATGCTTAGATGTATGCACACAGACTTACCTTTGAACACATATTTAAATTTGAGGAGTCAAGGAAAAAAACTTCAATGTTGGACATAACATGCCGGCAGTTTGAACCTAAGTCATTTAAAGTTCCCATCTGGAAAATTATGGAAGTCAAGATTGGAAAGATTCTCATTTGTATTCAAAATTAAACGTGTATATAAGGCAAATGAAAAGTTTACTCGTGTTATTTTGTCATCTTGACGTTTTATATTTCTAGCTGTGGTTTTAAACACATCAACTTCTCACTGTAAGGAAAATGTGACTGTTTTCTGTCACTGCCCCTGAGCTGTGGGACTAGAAAACACAGTGTGTGCCAGTGTTCTTCCCCGATGTGTCCTTATTGCATTGGGTATGGATATTTAACAGTAATAAAATGAAATCCACGTTCCCCACTATGCAGTCTTTATCACTGATTATATTAAAAACTATGGAGGAGGTTCAATATAGCATATTGGCTGTAAGAAAGGACCAGGGATCAGAGTACCAAGGTTTGAATTCTGGTGGTCATGCTCATAAACTATATGAACTTGCTTCTTCTGTTAAAAAGCAGCAAATAAAATTATCAAGTGGCTTTATAAGGTTATGATGGGGAAAAATATGAAGCACTTAACACAACACCTGGCGTATAATAAATATCCAATAAACTTTAGCTACTATAATGATAACAATCGCCGATGGTAAGAGTTTACACTGACCCAGGCATCACTGATGGTAGTACTATGTCCTATTTCTAATGTGTCCATTGCCTTGCAGAAAACTATTTCTTGTTTGATTTCCATTTCTTATTATGATATGAAAGTGATTTTACATGATAAGCTCCATTGCTCTGTTTCTGAATTTGAGCTATTTTGCATTTTATACATTGTTGATTAAGACTACCAGAATTGGAGAAGGGGAGATGTATTTCAGTATGTATTTAATAAATCAGGACTTGCTTGCAATAATCTAATAATTCTGAAATATAAAGCAAGCAAAGAAATATTTTTTTTAAAGATTTTATTTATTTATTTGACAGAGAGAGACAGCCAGCGAGAGAGGGAACACAAGCAGGGGGAGTGGGAGAAGAAGAAGCAGGCTCACAGCAGAGGAACCTGATGTGGGGCTTGATCCCAGAACACCAGGATCACGCCCTGAGCCGAAGGCAGACGCTTAACGACTGAGCCACCCAGGCGCCCCTAAAGAAATATTTTCTTGATTATTTTCCTTCTGTTAATTAGAGAACAGTCACTCTGAAAAAGGGAATAGTATAACTTTTACACATTTTTTTTAAAGATTTTATTTATTTATTCGACAGAGATAGAGACAGCTAGCGAGAGAGGGAACACAAGCAGGGGGAGTGGGAGAGGAAGAAGCAGGCTCCCAGCGGAAGAGCCTGATGTGGCGCTGGATCCCATAACACCGGGATCACGCCCTGGGCCAAAGGCAGGCGCTTAACTGCTGTGCTACCCAGGCGCCCCCTAACTTTTACACATTTGATTAATTTACACATTTGATTAAAATATTTGAAAATACTTAAGGGGTACTTTTCTAAGTTCAGGGTATAGAAAAACCATATGTGGTATTTACCCATTTCCCTAGAAATAAATGATCTGTGTTCTGGTGTGTGTGTGTGTGTGTGTGTGTGTGTGTGTGTGTTTGTGTGTGTGTGTGCGTGCTTGCTAATTAGTCTTTTGTACATACCTGCGGATGCCTAGAATAAAGGATTCGCATTATGAGTATATGTCACTGATATACACATTCAAATACAATTTCTGTTTTGATGACTTTAAATTAATTTTTATCAACTTTTGATCATTTTTCTAAAAGCTTCACAGAAAAAAAGAAATAATGTTATATCAGCAATGATAATCAAAACTCCAGGATCTATTTCAATCTCCAGTGTAATAAGGCAGTAATAAGGAGGATTTTGGTAAAATGTTGAATTGAACACAAATACTTTCTTTTCTGCTGCCAACTCTAAATCTGCTTCTCTTGATTCAAATTCCTGCTGGGCTTCTGCTGGGTGGGTTGGATTCACAGGGTGTAGGGGAGCTGAAGATGAAAGATTATAGCCCACTAAGGAAACCCAGTAGACAGAAGAGGGAGATAATTCAGAAGAGAAGAAGCAACTGGCAAAATAAGAATCCTCACATAGACAAAAAATAATTTTCACAGAAAACTGACAAAACAAAATTACTAAGAGGATTCAAGTACAGGACAAACAAAACAAAGCAAAGTAAAATAAAGACAATAACAGTAAGCCATGATTTTCCAAATAACAAGATGAAAGGTACATCAAGGGACAGGGATGAAATTCACTGGGCTTTCTTATGGAACAGTTCTATCGAAATATGGAGAAAAACATAAAGCGAAAAAAAATCTTGAGGGACAAGGTAAAATGATATGACCTGGAAATCTAACACATAAGTAATAGGCATTTCAGAAGAAGGGAAAAAGACAAATGCAAGATCATTAATTAAACAAATAATAGGGGAAGATTTCCTGAGGTAAGGGCTTGAGTCTGTGGGTTGAAAGGGCTCACTGCACTCCAGATTGGATTGATGAGAAAACCCCCCACCTAGACATATATGAAAATTACTGAGCTGTGATGGCTAAAGATTAAAAGAATCACATGGTGTTTATCCACCTACGTTTGAAGCCACTAGACAGTGGCACAGCATCTCTAGTCTCCTGCGGGAATAGCAGTACAAACCTGGAATCCTAACCACAACAACACAATTTTCCTGTCTGAGCAAAATAAAGTTTTCAAATGTAGAAGTTGTGAAGTAAACCACACAGATACTTCATCTGAGAAAAGTAACAGAGAACAGCATATCCAAACAACAGATGGCCAGGAAGAGAGAACTCGAAAAGATGAAGAGAAGAAGAAATAATCATGGGTCTGATTCTCGTGCTTCTCCAATGCACACACAACCCCCACACACTCATGGGTGTTCTAACAATTCAGAGCAAAAGAATAAAGAAGATATACTGAAATGGTAGAATATACTACAAAGAAAATTCTAATAATGGCCCAGAACACAATATACTATAGGATCCAAGTAAACCTAGGTATTGGGGAAGGTGTGGCGTGGGAGACAGACAACAACAGTCCAGATGTTTCACTTGGTAGACGGAGTCTGGGAGAGCAGGGGGCAGGAGAGAAGTAAACAAATTCTCCTGGTCTTTTCCAGCTGAAATTGGAGGTCCAGTTGGGGACAGAGAAGGAAGATAGCAGAGCTTTAAGAATCACTGCATATTTATGGGAAATAATGTCTTATTTTTAAAAAATAGCAAATAGAAAAATACATGTAGAGTTTAAAAGGAGAGGAAGATAGCCCTGTAATAAATCATGTACAGAACTTCCAAATTAACAAGGAGAAATTAACAACTAAAAAATGAAGAGCCTAAAAAAAAAAGAGAGCGCCTAAAGCAAAAAAGGGAAAATAACAAAAGAGGAATCACCGATATAATATTATTAAGCAATATTCAGACTGAAGGAATAAAACCGTGTGAGTCAGTTGTTATAATTAAATGAAATTCCCCTTAAGTATCCTAGACTGTCACATTAAATTAAAAAACAAAACAAGCTATCTGCATGGTTTTACAACAAAAATATTTAAAACAATGCTATAAAGAACATTGAAAATGTAAAGATGATGCAAGAATAACATAGAAATGCAAGAGAAAGAAGAGCTGCAATATGATTTTAACAAAAATCATAACATAACGTGGAAAACCCCAAACAGTATAAACAAGAAAACCCCGTAAGTTTAGAGGAGGCAGAAGTGACAAGAATGACATACTTCCAAACAAACGTTAATTACCAAACAACATGGCATCTACCTTCCAGAATAGGACAGATATAAATCATACTTGGAAGTTTAGATAAAATTCTTTCATAACTGAAAAGATTCAGTATGCTTAAAATATAAAGGATAAGGAGAAATGAACAGTGCTTGATTTAATAGGTAGGTATAGAACTCTATAGCCTTTGAACAACAATATGTGTGTGACCATGTTTATGTGTGTGTTGTGTGTGCGTGTTCTATGTCTACAGAATAGTTTACTTGGAATTAAAACAACAATAAACAGATTAAATTGTCCTTGGATCAAAAGGAAATCACTAACTCGCAGGAAAGTAATGAAAAGGCTGACACATCCAAGACTAATGAGACAGCTTTAAACGTTAATGTTTACATGTTACTTTTTTTTTTCATTAAAGAAGAAAGATGGAAAAATGAACTTTAGTATTAATAGAAGCAACTGGAAAGAGCACTGCAAAATATAACAAAATAAACAAGATAGAAAAATTAATAAGGTTAACACTTAAAACTAAGAAAATAGGAAAAAAAGAACAGAAAGAATATAAAAATGTTTAAATGTGTTTAGAAGATAAACACTTTACAAGTCTAAGTAGTATTTTTAAAAGGGAGAGGAACTAAAAGACATACCAGGAACAAGAAAAGATAAATACACACAAATACAGGACAGATTAGAAATAAGAAGAAAATGTTATACACTTTAATGGCAGCAGATCTGAAATTTCAGAGAAAATGGATAGTTCTTTTTCAGTTTCTAATATTACCCAAGAAGAATTTGAAGCCTTGAATAGCTCTGTCACCAAAAAGACTAGGAAGGAGATTAAATATGTACCATTGAAAATGGCATTAAGAGCAACTAGGTTAAATAAAAACGAGGAACTAGGTTCACAAATGTCTGATATAATCCTTAAAGGAACCATAATTCCCATTTTACTTACAATGTAACTAAACTTAGAAATTTTAAGTTCTCAAATTCATTTTAGATCTAGTGTAATTTTGATTAAAAAATGAAAACTTGAGATTATTCCCACTTACTATATAAGCAAAACTGCTAATTAAAAGATTAACACAAAGAAATGGATTAACACAATAATGCATGATTACCCAGTGAGATTTATTTTGGAAATGAATTTAACCCATTTCGGTATATGAATTCAGGTATTTCCATTTAGAGTCAGAGCAGATTTTGTCATTGCTGTAGTTATTTAAGATTTGTAAGATATTCTCAAAATTTGTAGAGAAAAAATGTCAAAATAGCTATGAAAATGGTGTGTGTGTGACATAGGTTTTCCTTACCAGGATCCAGAGCATACTTCAAAGCTGTATCATACGGATATGGGGATATCTAAAAACATCGGTGGAACATAATTTAACACATGGAAAAAGATCCCTATATAATTAGTATATGACAAAATTGATACTTTCACCCTGTGAGAGAGGTATAGATTCTTTAATAAACTACTTGCACAATTAATTATTCTCATATAAAGAAATATAAATGGACACCTATCTTTAAATGTACACAAAATTGAATGTTGGATGGATTAAAATGAAATATGAAAAATAAAACTATTAAAATCATTCAAAAATATATGCCATAATATATTCAAAATGTGAAATACCCCACAACAATAAAAATAATTTATAGCTACAGTCATAAAATTGAACACATTCCATAGACATAATAGTGAACAAAATACACAGAGCAATATACTCTCATGGATGCATTAATATGAGAGCCCCATACAGAACTACACAATACATTGTTCAGGAATATGCACATATATGTTTTAAAGCTATACATAAAAGCAAAGGGAGTATTCATACAAAAATGCAAGATGTTGATTATCTGCAGGGAGGATAAAGATGAGACATGACTGGGAGGGAATGCTATAGTAATCAGGCTGCTAAGATACACACTGGTGTTCATTATATTCAAACATTATGTATATCCTATATATGCAAATAAATATACTATTTCCTTAAGAGATGTGGTCACTATTTGATATATAATAATATATTGATATACAATATAATATGCATAATACAATGCATACCATATATTTATATATTATAACTATAATATATAAGATTTTGTTATATATATGTAATGGGTCTTATAAAAATTTGGAAGGTTACATGTCTATTCTAAAGCTAGGGGATAATTTCTTATTCAAAAATGGGAACGCACAAGTTGTAGTAAATATATTTTGTCTAAATAAGTATCATCATTTTTGTACAGCAAATGATGTCATAAACAAATACAACATGGGGTGGCTCTATTTCCAAAGGAAAAAAATAACTTTTCCCCTATTGCCTAACAGAAATAAAAAATAAAAATGGTTAAGTATAGAATTAATCCACAATAAGAAAACAGAATAAAACATGGGGAATTTAGGTTTTAAGCGCTGGAAGTGCAAGAAGGATTTTTGGCAAGATCAGAATACATATTTCATTTACTTTCATTGATTCCATCTATAAAGTTCAACTTCTATAAAAAGTGTTCTGACATTTCACGTGCTGAAACAACTCCATTCAAACAGAATGACCAAAAAAATCACACACGCGCATGTGCGCACGCATACACACACACACACACACACACACAAACAAGTAGAGATGATTTGTAACAATTACAGAGAAAACTTTTTTCAATTCTCTGGAGGAAAATGATACAAATAATCTAATTGCAAAAATTAAATATCAGAATTATTTTTAATTAATGGAAATTAAGAGCTGTAACTTAGGTTTTTTAGTCAGTTCTCTGATGATCACAGCTGATCTCTAACTGTTCAAATTTTATGCCCCTTCTATTTTGATTAGCAACACTTAATCAAGAATTTATTCATCTGGTTTGAATATCAAATCTTTCTGTCAATTTTCTCTGAAAAATTACCTAGAAAATTTCCATCAATATCATAGAAATAGTTTTCTTTTTCAGAATTGAGAAATGGGGTTCTTTATAGTCATCCATATGCAACAAGGGGTAATTATTTTCTGTGTTATAATTGCAATATGTAACCGACTCCTCATTACTTCTTATCTAAACACTGAAGTATAACGTTATGTAGTTTCTGATAAAAGCAGTCATAGTCTTCAAATACGCCACGGTTTGGAAGGGAAGCTGAAGGACAGGGAGGCATGTGGCTTTGAGATGTGTTTTTCCTGTACATACATAAGAGTAATGGAAGTATTTCGTAAGTGTGTTTTAGGGCTCGGAATGTTAACGATTTACACCGATGCTGATGTATAGCCTGCCCAATTCTGAATTCTTCAAAGGTATGTCTGAGGCCCCTTTTCATCAATGAAAGGTACATACCCTCGGTCTATTTCCTGGAGTCCATAGTCTCTCATGGTTCATCTCCCCCTCGGATTCCCCCCCTTCATTTTTCCCTTCCTTCTGTAATGTCCTCCATGCTATTGCTTATGTTTCACATATAGGTGAAACCATATGATAATTGTCTTTTCTCTGCTTGACTTATTTCACAGACTGAGGGTTTCAGAGGGGAGGGGGTGGGGGATGGGCTAGCCTGGTGATAGGTACTAAGGCAGGCACGTATTACATGGAGCACTGTGTGTTACATGCAAACAATGAATCACGGAACAGTACATCAAAAACTAATGAAGTACACTGTATGGTGACTAACATAATAAAAAAAAAAACCTTCATTAAATCTAAACAGGAAAAAAAATTTAAAAAAAAAGAAAGGTGCACACCCTCTGGATCATATTTTTTTTTAAAGATTTTATTTATTTATTTATTTATTTATTTATTTATTTATTTATTTATTTGACAGAGAGACAGCCAGCGAGAGACGGAACACAGCAGAGGTAGTGGGAGAGGAAGAAGCAGGCTTCCAGCAGAGGAGCCTGATGCGGGGCTTGATCCCAGAACGCAGGGATCACGCCCTGAGCCGAAGGCAGACGCTTAAGGACTGTGCTACCCAGGCGCCCCTGGATCATATTTTTTTTTGTATTTTCCCCCTGTGAGTATTTATTCTCACTTTAATTTGGGAGCATCAAATCTACACTTTTATATAGAGCACGAACATCACTGAATTATAGAAAAATCTTGTGTGTGTTTCAGAGATTTGTAGTGAGTTGATTTTAAGAAGGAAATTAAAGCTTGTTCCACTCTCCATATATTGGATGACCTAGTGGCTTTGGCTAGGTCCTTTGGACTTCAGCTCCCTTGGGTGAATGTATTGGGCATCCTGCCCAGCCCAGCAATCTGTCTGACAAATGCTGATTACACCGAACCCTAAATAGTCAGAGGTCCTCAGATCAATCCAGTCAGGCCAATTTTATTTTTTAATGCATTGCTATAAAATTTTTCTTCTGAAAATAAGCCCCAGACTAAATTTCTTTTTTCTGCATAAGTATAAAGAAAAGGTACTTTGTGGATCTATGTAATTCAGAGATTATCATTGTCTCTTCCCCTTTCAGACTAAGCTTCAATATTGTGGTGAGAGTGTCTCAGCACTCTGACAAGGTTTCCTTAGCTACAAAGACAAAATTCTGGAAGATGATTATTTCTTTGGGACAATGTCCTGATATTTTTGTTATAAAAATATTACCCAAAGTACAGTATTTCAAGAGAATAAGAAGACGAACACACAGCTAAAATATACAAAGATCTTTTGAAATTCAACAATAACAAAATGGACAATTTGATTGAAAAATAGGCAAAAAGTCTGAACAAGACACCTCACCAAAGAAGATATACAGTAAGATGGCAAATAAGCACCTGAAAAGACACTCAACATCTTATGTCATTAGGAAACTGAAATTAAAACAACAGTAAGATACCACTGCACACCTATTAGAATGGCCAGAATTCAAACCAGAGACAATACCACCAAATGATGAGGAGGATTTGGAGCAAAGGGACTCTCACTCATTGCTAATGGGAGTGCAAAATGGTACAGCCACGCTGACAGGCAGTTTGGCAGTCTCTTACTAAACTAAATATACTCCTACCAGCAACTGCTCTCCTTGGCACTTACCCAGATGAGCTGAAAACTATGTCCATACAAAAACCTGTACACAGATGTTCATGGCAGCTTTATTCAAAACAGTCAGTGGCTGGAAGCAACCTACATGTCCTTCGGTATGGGAATGGATTAATAAACTATGGTACATCTAGACAATGCAATATTACTCGGCACTAACAAGAAATGAACTAACAAGCTAGGAAAAGCTTGGAGGACCATGGAGGAACCTTAAATACATATTCTGATATATAAAAAGCCAAACTGGAAAGGTTAGCTGCTGACTGTTTCCAACCATATGACATTTTGGAAAAGGTAAAACTATGGAGCCATTAAAAAGATCAGTGGCTGCAAGGAGTTAGAGCGGAAGAAGGAATTAGCAGGTAATGCACAAAGGATTTTCAGGCAGTGAAACCATTCTGCGTGATACTGTAATGGTAGATACATGTCATCAGACATTAGTCTAAACCCACAGAATGTGCAACACCAAGGGTCAACCTTAATATAAGCTATGGAATTTAGCTGATAAGGATGTGTCATTGTAGGTACATCAGTTGTAACCAGTGTACCACTCTGGTGGGGGATGCTGATGGTGGGAAAGCTGTAGGTATTTAGGGAAGGAATATTTAGGAAGTCTGGATTTTCTGATCGATGTTGGTAGAAATCTAAAACTGTAAAAAACACAGTCTACTTTAAAAAATGTCCTGTGACTTTTGAAGTACATTGTGAAATAGTTTTAGAAATACAGAGGCTCATTCAACAACCAATACTGCTATAGTTTTTGGTTAGAGTAGAACAGGATCATTTTTCAGTTCATAACGGACCAGACTGAATCCTATGAAGTCACTGGTTTCAACTTTTTGACCTTCAAAAAGGGCAACTTAGTATGTTACAATTCAATAAAAAGAGCACCTAAAAACTTGTGTTACTCTGACAAATTTAAGTATCTGTTAATCCTTTCAAATCCATCTCCTACCCTTCCCTGGATTCTATTTCCTTAAGTCACTTATTAGTCCTGCCTCACACTTGAGTCTGATCAGTATTTTACTTGAAATTTTATCTGTAGATTACCAAAATATATTGAATTTTAATGTACACTGAAAAAAATGAATATTTCAATCTCATAGCAGTTCCCAATTTCTCACTAACTTACACACTTTTTTGATGCTGAGACTATGCTTTCTCTGAATTTCATCATCTATTATTTTCCTAACTACAACTATCTGCATCCAGTGAGTACTTAAAAAAGATATTCTGAATGACAACTGATAGCTATACCTTCAGAAACCGCCTCTATTTCTTGCCTTCAAGATCCAGCACATCAAAAAAGTTCTTCGCAGGACTGGAGACTTCTTTACAGCCTTTACCAATCACCTGAGCCACGTGAGTGATAATCATAAAACTCTTCACTCTGAATTTAGCATCTGTCTACTACTTAAGAGGGCACAGAGAACATTCCTGGTAATGCCCAAAGGCTGTTTCTTGACATCTGGCAGCAATTTCTCTATCCGTGTTTTGAGGCCAGAAGGTGACAGTTGAGAGAATGTTTGACAACAGTGCACTATCAGCACTTTAAATCTGTCCATGATGATGGGAACATCAAGATCACCATGGAACTGTAATAAACCCTTGCAATAAACATTTCTCCTGACTATGAAATTATATTTAAACATGACAATTATTTTTTAAAGATTTATTTATTTGAGAGAGAGAGTGAGATAGAGTGCCTGAGCAGGGGGAGGGACAGAAGGCAAGCAGACTCCCCACTGAGCAGGGAGCCTGATGCAGGGCTGGATCCCACAACCCTGACATCACAACCCCAGTCCAAACCAAGAATCTGATGCCCAACCAAGGGAGCCACCCAGCCGCCCCTAAAACGTGACACTTCTTAAACCACTTGGAAGAAAATTATTGTATTTGAAATAGAAGTTAAATAACACGAAAGGCCATTTATTATAAAATAAGAGATCTTATGGATGATACGTAACTGGGCTTTTTATATTTTATCTATAACACAAGCAATGCCCAAAAAATATCATTTAGAGATTTTAACATAATTTTAGTGCACTCAAATTCAGAAGTTCTTATAATATATCTGAGTTTCTGTATAGCGTATTAAAAAGTGAACACTGCAGTGTTTTAATCACAGGCTCCAGTATGTGTGTGTGTGTATATATATGTATATATATATATATATATATATGTACATATATATATATATATATAAATAAGACTGCATATATTTAAATATTAAATCATACCCTGAAACTGTTGCATTTTTCCCTTTGCGTGGAATTACTGTATCTTTTATCTATGGGAAAGGAATGTTTTCTATTGCTCAAACATCATTTCCAGTAAGAAATATGTTAATGTTAGAAAATATTTTAAGGGACAATTAACATAAAATCCATTAGCTATCACCCACTACCTCCCAGAGAGAAATGAATACGGATAGTAAATAGTGTGCACACATGAATGGACGGCTTTGTTGAGCCAGTACTTTCCAAGTGCTGGATTGACTTCTGGCTCCATCTCTTAACTCCACTCAGTCTCTGTCAGTGACCCTTGGCCGTCTCCAACTACTCAAGCTGCAAACAGACTAAAACCAATTTGTTTTCCTTATGTTTTTAAAGCCACTAGCCTGGTATGCTAATTAGAAATAAATCGCTTGACCCATAAAAGAAACGGCAGGAAACCTGAAATGAAGGCATTATCCAACACTTCATGCTCCTTAGTGATGCCATTTTAAATATTTCAGACAGCCTATAAATAATTAAAACCTCACCACAGCAAATTATGTCCTATTATGCAAATAAATAGCCTCCTCCCCAGTTTCATTAAAGATTCTAAATGACAAGCTGAGCGGTTTAAACATAGCAAGGTATTGCAGTGAGGCGAGAAATCTTTCAATAATTTTTTTTAATTGTTAGTGCCAAGTTTCATGTGGATTTTTACTCTAACACTTTAATTTGCATGAGCAAATAAACCTTTAATAAACCTTTTTTAAGTGGAGGAAATGCATCATTTAATTAAATTTGATTTGTTGTGAAACTATTGTGCCTCATGAATATTTAAAAACCACAACCTCTCTCTTTTACTGAAAAGAGTACACTATATTAAGTAAGGGATCGATTTTCAAGAAATTGACAGTTTCTGCGAGATTGAACATAGAAAATCATCAATAAATGTTGTGGGTAAACTTTTTAATAGAATTGACATGCCTGTACATTATATAAATTTCAGTAGCACCTCCTTCATGTCAAGTATTAGGTATAATTTTTTAAATCAACAATATAAAAAAACAGGTTAAGTATAAATGTTTCAAAATCCGTTTGTAAAAAATTTTCAGTCTTATTTTCTGTTTCTTTAAGGCATTTTCTTTATGCTAAATTAAAAGAACCCCAAGGTTCATACAGTAGGATACGGTTCCTGTAAAACACTGCAGGGAAAATTAAAAAAAATATTTTAATTTAAAAATGCTCTATATATCATACAGAAATGCCACTGAATAGAGAAATGAACTCTAGTCGAAGTATATAAATATCTTTGGCCATAAATGATTAAAATATTACATTCTCTGAAGCATATCCTCACATTTTGACTTTAATTAAAACATTATAAACAGCAAAGGAAATTCTTCTATAATTGTTTTCCTGGGAATCGATTATCAAAGCGATGTCTGTCACTTTCTAACATGGCTACAGAGCATGGCTTATACTGGTAGTAAATGTGACTTTCTCTCACCTAGACTACAGAGTTTCTAAATACCCCAGTATAATGTTTATTGAGAATCTGTGAAGGCTATTAGAGGTTGGATCAATGTGTTACAGGTAGCCTAAGATCTTGCTTATATAAATTCTAAATGAAAAATAGGTAGATTTATCTCCTCAGAAAAATTAAAACGTGTAAATGATATAGTTATCAGTTATTACTATTAATATGAATATGAATAATCCCCACGATATCTTTATTTTAAAATGTTCTGATAAATTATGTCAGTTATAGGTTGAAAAGTACTCCTTGATCTTTTTAGAAAATAATTTTGATGTTATCGTGATTTTTGGAAATCCATGAAGGCTGCTGGGATAGCCAATAGTTAATGTAATATAATGCTACCTGCTAAATAAAGAAATAGTTCATCAATTAAAAAAAAATGGCTTGAACTTTACCAGTTTCCTCAAACTATCACCCATCAACCAAATGCCCAACAGATAAATTGCCATTTATTTTGAAAAAGTAAATTCTTTCCTCACCATCCACATGCATTCACCAAAACCTGATTCCACTCATTTATCCTTCATTCTGCTCTCAGAAAACAAGTTCCCCCTCTATCATTAATCCTTCAATAAACTTTTCATTCCATTGCCTTGTTTCCCCTCTAGGTAATTCCTCAATCTTAAGGAACTTGCTCTATTTTATTTTCAACTTCTCTTTGTCTGCCAACTCTCTTAATTCTCTCTTCCCGTCCAAACAAATGAATAAGCAAACAAATCAATAAATGAGCCCCACATAGACAAATGAGATCAAGAGGGAAAACTTGCCCTTTGCTCTGTGCTTCCGGACCAGCTACTACTGGTTTTTCCCACTCTCTGTTCATAAATTCCACATTAATACACATTAATATTTTAACTTTCTAAATTTCCACTAACTACTTGATCCACTTTAAATAGCTTCAGCCATTAATAATGCCATGGACAGAATTTCCTTCAATGATCTCCTGCTTTGTGAAGTCAGTATAACACTGTTCTTAAACTCCTTGTGCTTTCTGACACTCAGCAATTCACAGTCTTTTTTTTTTTTTTAATTTTATTTATTTATTTGTAAGAGAGCGAGAGAGCAGCAGACATAGAGAGAGGGAGAAGCAGACCCCCCGATGACTAAGGAGCCCTATGCAAGGCTGGATCCAAGGACTCTGGGATCATGACCTGAGCCCAAGGCAGACGCTTAACCAACTGAGACACCCAGGCGTCTTGAGAAAATGTCTTTCTTGGTTTCCTGTATGACTCTTCCCCAGTCTCCCTCCTTCACTGCTTCTCCTTTGTTCATGGGTCCCTTTTCTGGAATTATGGTCCTGTCTCCTAACTCTACTCTGAGGTGACAAAATCCATTCCCATGGATTTAACAACGACTTCTATAAGCCCCACATTTCTCTCTCTGCTATTTTATGAATCTAAATATCCAGTTGCCTGCCAAAGAATGTTACTTAAATGCTCCCTAACTCTCTAAAATGTCTTAATTTCATCCCATAAATACCTTTAAAAAAATGTCTTCTTCTGAATGTCCAACTACTGCTTATTAGTCCAGGATTTGGGGGGAAAAAATGGAAGGAGAGTTTACTGCCAGATGGGATAAGTGGATACACACACAGATAATCATCAACTGAACTGGCCTTCATCACTTCTAATCTAATCTAATGACCCAATCAGTTTCTCTTTCCCTGGCCCGTATTTGCTGTTGATCTGCTGATGACAGTGATTTCTTACATTGAAATTTTTCTGGTTATACTTCTGAGTAAAATTTTAATCGTTCCCTCTTGTGCACAGAATAAAAGTTCAAATTTCTTAGCATGGCACATAATGTCACCATAACTAGACCCGCTGTTTTCTGTTTTGGTTGTCTTCCCCTCCCCACCCATACCCCCGTTTCCTCCATTGTTGGCCTGTTGCATTCCCAGTAACACTCCAACTCCTTCTTAGACACTGCCTTTACCATGAAACCTTCCTTGAGACACCAGATACTGAGTAATCACTATCTTCTCTGTAGGGCTTCTGTCCTTCCACTGAACCTTTCTCACAATCCCACCATTATGTAATCAATTGTTTACATGTATTTCTGCCAACTAGACTGAGAGTTTCTTGTCTTTGTATACTGAGAATGTAGCCTGGTGTCTTCCATATGTATCACATATTCTTTACTACGTGATCTAAAATTAACCTGATCTGATTATGCGTTGTTAGTTACTGAGAAGAAACAGAGCAATCAAATCCACAGAAGGAAGCAAAATACAGAAAAGAGGAAATTAAATGTTATGGTTTCATAATACCATGAAAAGAGCACTGGTTTTGGAGAATAAGATACAGGAATTCAAATCCTGATTCTGCTTCTCTCTAGTCTTCCATAAACATTCAATTTCATTGAGATGTAGGTACCTCACCTGTAAATGTGGAAAATAATGCTTTATAAAAACTTAGATGTTAGGTGTAAAAATCTGTCCAATGGGACCCGATAAGAAACAGTAACTGGAAACAAATGGTATCTACTACTATTATTTTAGATTACTTTATGGCGATCCCTCCAAAGAAAAATCTCTTACTAATGTTGTCGGCTAAATTGCAAAATTACATATTCTCTGATTTGAATAAAATTTTGTGTCAATAAAGTATAGTCTATTCTTTGGGAGTTAACATAGTAATCTCTAGAATATATTTACATCTTTTTATGATTGAATCCATCCAGTTATTTCTATACCCTAATTTTTTGTTTGTTCATTTGTTTTTATATGAGAAAGGAACATTATTAAATAGATAGATATGATTAGTTAGAATCACTGGAAAAAAGGGTAAGAAAGTAAGAGCTGGAAGGTTCTTAAAAAAGTAAAGAAACATTTATCCTACTCACAGATTACTATGAAACCGTGAGCCAAGAATTAAACCATTATAATATAGTATAAACATAAATAATTCTTACTGATAGCAATAATGCTGAGATCATACCAGTTAATGTTATTAGTCATAAAAGGTTATCATGTGTTAGGATATAGAGAATGCAATGTTAAGTTGGGCTGAAAATCGCATGTTGAGGAAAAGAGAGTGAAAACAGTATTTGTCATAATCCATCTCTTAGACTAAGGTCAGCTGAGGGTCTGCACTAAGGGGAATTCACAAGAACTATTTAAAATACTTGTCTTAGCATTAAATAATTTATCCTCCAATTTACATTTGACCATAGTCAAACAGTAGTGTTTGACCTACTAAACATACCTTAGAATAAATTTTATTACTGTTGCCTGTTTGTTTCCTTTGTGGCTTATATTTTTATATTAAAAAATTATCATAACCTTAATATTGGTGCTATTTCCTGTCAAATATAATAGCTTCATACTCCTTCAGGCTGGTTAATTAGCTGCTGTACAAACAAACCTAAATTTTATGACAGTTTAACATGGTAAATTTGATTTCTCATTTATTGCAATGGTTAATTGCAGGTAATTCTCGTGTTCACTTATATACTGTCACTCAGGGAAGCAGGCTTCTGCCATCTGACAGTTACACATTTCTTGAGCGTCTGTGCAGTCAGTCAGTGGATGGAGAAAAAGCACAAAAGATGAGGGGTATGAGGGTTTTCAATGCAAGTCCTATAAGCAATGCCTATCATATCCTCTGACATTCTAGTAGCTAGATCTCAGTCACATGGTTAAATTGGACTTAAAATGGACTAGGGGATGCACCTTACTTGATTAATAACAGGAGAAGTAAAGCACATCATGTTGAACAGGTAGGCAAGCTTTCCTATAATGGTTAGTGTTTGTTTTGTTTTCAAATCCAACCAACCCTTACCTCTCAGCTTTTTTTTTTTTTAAGATTTTATTTATTCATTTGAGAGAAAGAATGAGCACACGAGCAATGGGGAGAGGCAGAGGGAGAAGCACACTCCCCACTGATCCAGGAGTCTGACACAGGGCTCAATCCCAGGACCCAGAGAGCATAACCTGAACCGAAGGCATACACTTAACCATCTGAGCCACCAGGCGACCCTTACCTTATAGCTTTAGCAATGACACCCTTGCTTATCATTCTATTCTCATATTGTTACATGTCCCTTTCAAGTAATGATAACACTAACAATAATTGCCTTATATTATAACATAATCTCATATTATTTTCATATATATCGTTTTATTTAAGCCTCAAAACATTCTCTTGAAGAACAAATTATCTAAATTTTGTAAGAAAAGTAACTAAGAACAAGAGAGTTCTAAAATAATGATAAGCAGTCAAGAAAAGGCTAAAACTGGTTTTCCAAATAGTTCTTGTGGTAGATGAGTGATCATTTTTAAGTGCTGATTTTATGCTGTATTTCATGTACCACAGAACCTTAATTCTTTCTTATGTAAAAAGTGAGTGTACTTTCAAATACATATCTTTAAAAAATGTTTATTCCCTCAACATAGTAAAGGCCTTACATGAAAAACCCACAGCCAATATCATACTCAACGGTGAAAACGGAGAGCTTTACCCCTAAGTTCAGGAAAAAGACAGGGATACCCACTCTTACCACTTTCATTCAACATAGTACTAGAAGTCCTATGGCTACAGCAATTAGACAACGTAAAGAAATAAAAGGCATCTAGATTGGTAAGGAAGAAGTAAAACTCTCAGTATTTGCAGGTGGCATGATACTAAATATAGAAAACCCTAAAGATTCCACCAAAAAACTAGAACTGATAAATGAATTCAGGATACAAAAATTGCAGGATACAAAATCACTGTACAGAAATATATTGCATTCCTATACACTGATAATGAAGCAGCAAAAAGTGAAATTTAAATTTTTTAAAAAAATCTCATTTACAATTGCACCAAAACAATAAAATACCTAGGAATAAACTTAACCAAAGAGGTGAAAGACCTATAGTCTGGAAACTATAAAACACAGATGAAAGAAATCCAAGATGACACAAAGAAATGGAAAGACTTTCTATACTCATTTTTTGAAAGAACAAATATTGTTAAAATGTCTACTACCCAAAGCAACCTACAGATTTAATCCATCCCTATCAAAATACCAACAATTTTCACAGAACGAGAACAGACAATCCTAAAATTTGTATGGAACCACAAAATACCACAAATAGCCCAAGCAATCTTGAAAAAGAAAAACAAAACTGGAGGTATCATAATTCCAGATTGCAAGTTATATTACAAAGTGGTAGTAATTAAAACAGTATAGTTCTGGCATAAAAATAGACACATACATCAATGGACCAGAACTGAAAACTAAGAAATAGACCCATAATTATATCTGGTCAATCTTTGACAAAAGAGTAATGAATATACAATGGGAAAAAGACACTATCGTCAACAAATGGTGTTGAGAAAACTGGACAGCAACATGCAAAAGCATGAAATGGGATCACTGTCTTCACCATACACAAAAATAAACTCAAAATGGACTAAAGACCTAACTGTGAGACCCAAAACCACAAAAATTCTTAAAGAGAGCAAAGGCAATAATCTCTTTCACATCAACCATAGCAACGTTTTTCTAGATATGTCTCCTGAGGCAAGAGAAATTAAAGTTAATACACACACACACACACACACACACACACACACACATATATATAGGAACTACATCAAAGCACAGTTTCTGACAGTAAAGGAAACAATCAACAAAACTAAAAGTAAACCTACAGAATGGGAGAAGATATTTGCAAATGGCAAATCTGGTAAAGGGTTAGTATCCAAAATATAAAAAAAAACATAAAACTCAACACCCAAAAACCAAATAATCCAATTAAAAAATGGGCAGAAGACATGAATAGACATTTCTCTGAAGAAGACATAGAGAGGGTCAACAGACACATGAAAAGATGCTCAAAATCACTTATCAACAGGGAAATGCATATCAAAACTACAATGAGCTATCACCTCAGCCCTGTCAGAATGGCTAAAATCAAAAACACAAGAAACAAATGCTGGCGAGGATGTGGAGAAAAAGGAACCCTCTTGCCCTGCTGGTGAGGCTGCAAATTGGTGCAGCCACTGTGGAAAACAGTATGGAGTTTCCTTAAAAAATTAAAAATAGAATTACAATCCAGGAATCACACTACTGGGTATTTATCTCCCAAAATACAAAAAACACTACTTCAAAAGGATACATGCAACTCTATGTTTATTGCAACATTATTTACAATAGCCAAACTATGCAAGCAGTCTGAGGTGTCCATCAATAGAGGAGTGGATAAACAAAATATGGGGATATATATATATATAATATATATATATATAACGGAATATTATTCAGCCATAAAAAGGAATTAAATCTTGTCATGTGAAACAACATGGATGGATTTAGAGGGTATAATGTTAACTAAGCAAAATAAGTCAGAAAAAAACAAGTGCCATATGATCTCACTCATATGTGGACTTTAAGAAACAAATGAGCAAAAGAAAAAGAGAGAGAGCGAGAGAGAAATAGTGAAACAGACTCTTAATTATAGAGAACAAACTGACGGTTATACCTGAAGGGAGG
>NC_048235.1:9317674-9366754 GCF_002007445.2 Ailuropoda melanoleuca | reverse complement strand
TAGGGGATGGGGATTAAGGAGTACATTTATGATATAACAAAAAATGAAATGATAAAAACATTTATTCCAAGTCAATTTTTCTCTTAATATAATCTTAAGGGTGTGGCATTATATTTACATTAATTATAATCTTAATAAATAAATTATAATCTTGATAAATAAATATAATCTTAATATACACATAAATAGGCATTATTTTTAAGCCTATGGACGTCTTTGAGAAGAAACATTAGAGATTACAATTATATTTAAAAAGTCACTTTCCATTTTGAAAGACAGAATCCTTGAGCCTTTTCTCTTTGGTGATGCCAACTTTTACAAACTGCATGAAATAGTTTTTATATTTTAACTATCTTAATAAAATGGAACCATCTTCATTTCTAATTTTTTGTGTTTAAATGAAGTACTTTAAATTAAACTTATCCTGCCTTTTCTCTTTCAGTAATTTAAAAATGCACTTCTGTTCTTGATTGTGACTTTCAACTGCCCGCTATTAATGCTGATAAAAAAACACTGCATTTTAAATTTATGCAGATTTTTCTTTTACTCCAGAACAAAAGTCAGAAAATATGAACAAAAACTATCACTGATATATTTGGCATTTAAGTATTTAGCAGGTTTTTTCCCTTCTTGAATTGAAATAATTACTTCTGAAATTGTACTGCATATAGTTTAAATGGAATATTGTAAATTGTGGCTAACCTTGACATATTTAATTGAGCTACTTATTTTTAAGTTTTAGTTTTTTGACATAAGAATGTTGACTAATTTATAACTGCTTAAAAATCTTTATTCATTTATATATTTGTTCTTGAGAAAGATTAGCAGTCCAACTTTACTAACTGCAGAACTCTCTGCCCTGTGTGCTAATTTTAACTTTGCTTTCCTTGAAATTCTTATTTCCCTGCTTCTATTAATTTATTCACTTACTTCTCATCTCATTTACTGATACATTTTATAAGCTGCCACAAATTCTGTCTATTATGAGATATACATACTTAGATAAGCCTAATTTCTTTTAGCAGATCCAAAATGATAAATTATAGTTAGGCATTAGTAGTCTCTGCATAGCTTGTACTGAAGCTCTTAGAATATTTTGCTAAGAGGTGAGTCATTCCAGTATAATTTAAGAGTATAATTCAAACACACTAAGTCAGTTTACTGTTCATTAGGAGTGAATATGTGAACTAAGGTACTCAAAATATATGTTTCTAGGGTACTATCACAACCAGATTATACAAATAACAGATTAAGTTAAAACATGCTTCTATTTATTTGTAATCAAAAATTATTTTGAGTTAACTAGAGATGCACATGCAGTGTATGAAATAATACAAAAGATCCCATGTACCATTTACCTGGTGTCCCCCAATGACAACCTCTCTCAAAGCTACACAGTACAATATACAACTAGCCCACTGACACTGATAAATTCAAGATGCAGAATATTTCCCCCATCATAAGGTTCACTCATTGTATAGGTTTCTTGGTGTTACCCTAACAAATTACTACAAATTGGGAGACTTAAAACAATGGAGATGTATCCTCTCACACTGTTAGAAGCCAGAAGTCTAGAAGCAAGGTGACAGTAGGGCTGCAGTCCCTCCAAAGGCTCTAGAAAGGAATCTTTCCTGCTTCTTCCAGCTTGTGGTGGCTCCCAGTGTCCCTTGGTTTGTGGCTACATCATGCCAGTTTCTGCCTCTGTCTTCACATGGCCTTTTCTGTGTCTTTGTCTTTTCTCTTTCTTATAAAGACACTTATCATTGGATATTGGGTCCAGCCAGATAATCTAGAATGATCTCATCTTGAGATCGTTGATTAAATATGCAAACTCTTTTCCCAAGAAGGTCCTATTTGCAGGTTCCAGAGGTTAGGACATAGCCATGTCCATGTTCCTTGGAAAGGGCCATTGTTCAATCCACTCATGTTGACAGGGTATAACTTTTGTTATAGTTACACAGACCCTGAGACTCTGTTAATTTTTTTTTTTCTATGTTTCTCTATTGTTCAGACTGGGCAATCTTGTTTTGTCTCATTTTATCTTCCAGTTCATGGATTCTTCTGTTTCCTCCATTCTGCTGTTGAGCCTAGCCATTAAACTTTTTATATTGATTATTTTATTTTTAAACGCTCAAAGTTCCCTTTGGTATTTCTTTATATCTCCTATTTTTTTTTTTTTGCAGGCACATTCTAATTTAAATGCTCACTGAGGTATTTTATCATGCATTTGATCATGGCTGTTTTACAACTTTTTAAGATAATTATGTAACTCTGTTAACTTGATAGGTGCATCCGTTGATATTCTTTGCACTGAGTTTTAGATCTTCCTGGATCTTGGCATGATAAAAGATTTTCAACTCAAAACTGGGCATTTTTTTATTACATTACAAGATTCTTATTTAAGCCTTCTGTTTTACTTGGCTTTCTTTGATGCTATTGTGCCAGAAGAAGGGGATGGGCACTACCTCATCAGTGCCAGGTGGAGCCAGAAGTCTGGATTCCACTCAATCCACCTCGTAACTGCTGACTGGACTCTCCACGAGGACTCTATTGATCCCACTTCAAGAGGACGTAAAGGGATCCCTCCCTGCATAATGTCTGCTGTTACCTTGGTGAGGATGAAGGGGGGTTTTTCTAGTCAGACAGGATGAAAGGCTAAGTGCATCATTTGGCCTTCTCTGGCATCAACCTAACAGGGTTTGGGGGGCACCTCATTACAGCCTCAAAAGAAAGGAGCTCTAGGTTCTCCACTTAACATCTCTTGGTAAGGGTAGGAGTGGGGCCACAGGTTTTTTCTGTGATGTTTGGTTGGGAGTTGATGGGTTATGTCTAATGTGTTTATGTCTTGCTAAGCTCCCTTTTCCTGGTCCTTTGGCTAGAAAGAGCAGGCTTCCACTGTAGTATATCTTTGTCTGTGCCCATTGGCATTTCTGAGCTGCTGGCTTCTTCAGCAACAAGATGCAAATATGAGATTTAAAAAAATCCAGGGAACTCACTACCAAACTTTTCCTTGGGCTCCAAGGCAATAGCTGGTCTGACTTCTTCTTTCCCCTTTCCAAGTCTTAATGTTTGTTTTACATATAATTTCCAGAGGTTTTAGTCCTTCCTTTAAAAAGGAAGAATACATCTCTGACATGTTCCTGAGAGCAGAAGCTCATTTACAGTTATTTTTAAAAATTAGATTCAAGAAGCTTTTTAAAACAAATGCTAATTTGTTATGTCATGTACCCTTAATGAAATATATGTGCTTCATTTCTCCATATTTTGAGTTATCTGTATTAGAGATATCTGAGCTATCTATTAGGGCTATCAATTAGTAGCAGTTATTTGTATGTTTTTGCATTTGAAAATTATACTTTTTAAATCCAGTAATAATTCCTTTAAATCCAGTAATAATAAATCAAATATTAATAATAAATTATTTAAAAGTTATTAATATCAATTTGATAGTAGAGGTGGGTTTTATTGGAAAATTCATGATCGTTTTGTCTATACTAACTTTATCCTTCAAGCATTTTACAATGATTATAAATCAATAGTGTTTTTATTTAAGAATACACGGATAAATTAAACATATTATAAAGCATTATTTTATACAAAAAAAAATGTATGCCATGGTCCCTTTGCTTAATGACTACATCATATTATACATCATTCTATCTTGTTTTGCAGGCACATATATACCACACTTAGTAGGTATATTCACCCATATGTCTTTCAGTTTACAAATCTTTGTTCATAGTGTGGAAATATGCATAGTGTGTTTAGAATTACTCAAATTAAAGTAGCCATTCTGACTTCAGAGCTTTGCCTGACACTGTCAGTTTTCTAGATTTGGCTGTGTGTTGTTTATTTCTCTTACTGGGAGCAAAATCTTATGCAACCCTTAGGAAAAAAAGATCAGAAACCAACTCAGAACTGTTGGTGGTGAATGCAGAGCTTGTGCAGAGAGTCATACCTAAGCCTTATTTAGATGCTTAGGGGTAGAGATCAAAAAGTTGGGCCAATTGTTAGGATCCAGTCTTCCTTATAATCAAGGTATTAAATGGTGCAGTTTCACAGTTTAGGGGTTTGGCTCCTCTGGGTTAGAAAAATGTCTTTCCAGTTCCCATTATCTTTTTAAATACATATTACCACTTTCTCCTGAG
The DNA here is from genome assembly GCF_002007445.2 of Ailuropoda melanoleuca. Taxonomy (NCBI): domain Eukaryota; kingdom Metazoa; phylum Chordata; class Mammalia; order Carnivora; family Ursidae; genus Ailuropoda; species Ailuropoda melanoleuca. The sequence continues at coordinate 9,362,606 of NC_048235.1, read as the reverse complement.
CCAGTCTTTCTATTCTCTACATTTCAGTCTGGTTTCCTTAATTCTCCTTAGGTATAGACCAATTCCTTCCTCATTTTTTTATTATCCTTTCAAAATATATCCACTTTAGGCAAGCTTGCTATGTTTTTATATACCAAGAAGAAATGACCTAATAAACAATTTGATGCAAACATTTCAATAACACTTTGGCAGTGTAGTTTCCAAAGATATACAGTGAAAATTCACTCTGAAATTCCTATACTGAAACCCTGTTTCTTACATGTGAAGTAAATGCAATTGGCATCAATTTGAGAATATACATTTTCTGTAAATGTGTTTTGGTACAGATTCTTAAAAAAAAAGAAGAATGTAAAAACTCTACTTTGATGTTGTTGGTGCCAAATTGGCCTGGGTTTTAGGAATGATTTATGTATGTTGTGCATTTTCAACTTTTTATGGAAAAATTTAAACATATACAAGATCAATTTTTAGCCAACAAAGTGTTGACACTCAAATAATCTTGTGTGTTTTGTTGCTAATGTTCTATTGGTACAGAACATCAGAACATAATTTTTAAGAAGAAATTACAAAGGAAATGTAGATTTTATAGATAGATTATTCAATTTTCAATAAAAAAACATGAAATGGATAACTATAATGAATATGCTGTTTGTAAAAAATGACATATCACAAAAATCCCAACAGAGGAATGCACAGTGGACAGTAACAGTCATGGAGGCTGAAGGTGGTATTTATATCATATTAAAAAATTAAAAAGTTAACACATAAATGGTGAATAAGCACATGGAAAATGTTTAGTCTAACTACTAAACAAAGAGATTATGATTAATCTCAATCTCAATAAGGACACTTACAACGTAAAGATTGGAAGAAAAAGGCACTCAAAATGTTTCTAACGTAATTTCTCGACACGTAGCAAATGCATAGTGCATAAAATGATGACATAATTCACATCTAGGAGTACGTCCTAAAGATATACAAATTGGACAATGTTTTATTCTCAAAGTTTTATATTAATTATTCTGTATATCTGGTGAATTGGAATTAATGTATATACCCACGACCAGAAACAGTTAAACTAGGTAAAAACATAGAGTAAATGGCATGATAAACTACTGGCCATTGAGAAGAGAAAACAACTATCATACAATATTTAAAAAAAACTTATATAATTGTTCTTACATGCATAAATGACAGGAATTGCTTGTTTTTGACAGGTTAGATCAGTGATAACATTTATCTTCTTCTCTGCTCCTTTCTATAGTATTCAAATGCACCAAAATGCAAGGATATTACACTTACAATATACACTAATCTTGAGAATAAAACAGGTGATCTGTTGCTTGAAATACAGCTGAACTATAATGGCAAAATAGGCTGATAGCTGAATTTATATCTTCACATGAGGCAAGTATATGTAACACTAAAGAACTTAGATGGAAGAGAGTGGGAGGCAAGTAAGTGCCACAAATTTGTAGATGGATTTGAACTTGACTTGTCAGTCAGTTTTAGAAGTGGAGACCATGCATAGAAAAAGAATTCCAAATGAGTAATAACATTTCTGTGTGATGTAGACTGTGTTTGCCGAGCAGGCTCTTGAACTTGACCTGCCTTGAAGAATCCCTGTTGTGGATGTTTGATCTCCTCCTTGTAGGGATCTCAGGCCCCTGGCGGTGCCATAGCAGCAATCTATGGGGAGAGCCACTGGAAGCCAAGCAAAGAGCATAAAAGCTAACAACACTTTGCCTAGCAAAAGATAACTCAATCAAAGAGAAGGGAAGAACAGGGATTTTTTTTTTCCAATACATTTTAGCAGACAGGGCAGGCTTAGAGAACAAAGTAACATTATGTGGAACAACAAATGAGAGCTACATTGAAACCTCCTAGAAAAGCTATAACAAATAAATTGCTAACAGTATTAATGCATAATTTTGGAAGATGGAGAAGTAAAATCCTACATGTTACAATAAAAACATATGTGTTTAGAAAAATAATGGACCTTTTTAAGACCACATATTTTATTTAAAATAGTGGATGGTGTCATACTTATTTGAAAAAGAAAAGTAAATGTTTGCCTACAAAGTTTATATACATGTTTTATCACATATATATATAATATATATACTATTGTAAATTTATATTTATAATAAGTATACAATAAATTTATATTATAAATTTATGATATACTTTATTGCCTTGCTTACATTGATTTTCTCTACAGTCATCTTCTACAGAAAACAAGTTTGTGCACCTGAGTGGCTCCGTCCGTTAAGGGTCTGACTTCAACTCAGGTTATCATCTCAGGGTCCTGAGATCTAGCCCTGCATCCGGCTCCCAGCTCAGCAGGGAGTCTGCTTCTCCCTCTCCCTCTGCCTGCCCCCACCCCCCCACTCATGCACACCCTCTCTCTCTCAAATAAGTATTTTTTTTAAAGTTTGTGCATTTAATATCTGCCTTAATCTTTGCAGCTGGGCCCACCTCAAAGATTTTCATGAATATGGTTTTATTTTTTTTTACTTTGCATCTTTGTTGAAGGCAGAACTTATATGGTATTTTTGTCACTGACTATATTAGAACACGCAAATCTCCAGGGATTAAAGACAAGCCTGATACAGACAAACCTGGGATTTTGAAGTATTTTCTAGTCATGAAATCTGACTTAATATAAAGTATTTAATCGAAAAAGTTTACCTAAAATAATTTTAGCATAGTTCTCAAATTATAGTTACCATAAACTTTCTCCTATAAAATAGTAATGTCCAAGATACCAAAAGGTATCTAACATTATATTCATTACAGAACGAAAAGTAAGTAAAAGATAGTTCCTGCTCTCAAAACACCTAAAATGGCATCATGATTTGCAGTCATTAATATTCATCCATTGGTTTCCAAAAGAGAACCTTTGTTGAGACTTGAACCTTCTCTGTGAAGTAAGCAAAGGATGTTCGAACATCCGCTCTCTCCAATGCTCTACTCAGCCCTTCCCAAGGGAGCAAGAGCAACTTATCCCAATGATGATAAGATGAAGTCTTTTCTAAAGCATGGTCAGGTCTTCGGTTTTCTCAGTGGGTTAATCTCTCTCCATGCCTCTCTCAACACTTTAAATCTGAATACTTTCAAGATTCTTTAAACCAGAAGAGCCTCAAGAAGTGTTCTCAGAAGGCCTAGTTTTAATGCTGACCAGCAGGCTCTGTAGGTCCATTTCCCAGCTTCTCTATTTGGGCAATGACCACATAAAGCAACAGACTCGCATTTTCATAAGGCTGGCTGAGTAAATGTCTATGTGGTAAAAACAAGCTACTCTACAGTTTAGTGGTGCCAAATAAAATTAAAGACATCCAATTAAATTTGAATTTGAGATATATAAAACAATTTTAGTCCAGTATGTCACAAATACTGCATGTGATATACTTATGCAAAAAAAGTTGTTCATTATTTGTCTTACATTCAAATTTAACTGAGCTTCCAGTATTTTTATTTGTTAAGCTTTGCAAGAAGTCTTCAAGATCTAGATTTCAGACAGAAATGAAGAGAGTATCTAAACTGGTACTCTCTGACACTGTATACAAGATGACATATTTTGAGAATACAAATATTATACTGTATTGTAATCACTATCTAACTTCATTGGTTGCAGTGCTTATAACTCAGGGGAGAGGAAGGCAGAATAATATGTTAAGTGCTTCATGTTTATAATTTAAATATATTATCACAACTACCCTGTGGGGTAATTACCCTTTCTAACCACAATTGTAAAGATGAGAATACTCAGCCTTATGCATTTCATCCTTTTCGTAGGACATAGAGCTACTACTGGCAAAACTGGCTTCCCACTAATTCTCCCTCACTCCAGAGGCTGTTCTTAATTGCCATTTGATATTGACATGAAATATATATGCAGAGAAATTAGAGAACAAGAAAAATAAAAATGTACTGCCTTGTGAATGGACAAGCTATTAAACATTCTAATTGTTGTTTCTTGGTATTTGAATGAATCACTTCTTATCTATAATCAGTCAATTCATACCATAACTTCCTACAGATGAATTTCTCTCTGTAAGTTCAAGAGAGCTAACCAAATCACTGTTACCAACAGCGGTAAACATTTGTTCATATTGTAGTGTTCCCAAAAGTCCCCAATGAAGATTGTTAAAAATGCAGATTCCTTTTTCCTATTCAGAAAGATTCTGTTTCAGTAGTCTGGGCTGAATGGACCCACGGTTCACATTTTTAACAGTCTCTCCACTCAGCTCTGACATACGGGCAATCTGTCAACCATACTTTGACAAATACAGAGTAAATAAATAGCTAGGTCTAGCTTTGATTTCAAGAAATGTTATGTTTCAGGGATATTTTGCAAATTACGTATAAATGAATTACGTAGTTATTCTAAAGAAGTTTGGATTCTCATTTTTAAAAAACCAATGAATCCCTTACATTCGCTGCTTCTATTAGATCAGTCATTTCCAAACTTTCTTGTTCATGAGAATCAACAGGATTGCTTGGAAAAGCAGATTCCTGGGCCTTGTCCCCACAGACGTGGGTTCAATAGGTCTGGGGGGATGGCCCAAGAATTGTCACGTCCAAAACACTTCCAGCTGTGCTAATGCTTCAGTCATCAGATCACAGTTTAGGTACCAGGGTGTTAGTTGATACTATTTGAGACAGATTTAAAAGATCATCACACCAATTGCATATTTGACTTTGGAATTCCTTCTAAGTAAAGAGGAAATGTAAGATGAACTTGAAGGTAAAAGACAACAGATATTAATCAATAAATTTAAAATACAATATGCAGAAAGATAAAATGAAGTATACATTTTCCAGTGGCGCCTGGGTGGCGCAGTCGTTAAGCGTCTGCCTTCAGCTCAGGGCGTGATCCCGGCGTTGTGGGATCAAGCCCCGCATCAGGCTCCTGCGTTATGAGCCTGCTTCTTCCTCTCCCCCTCCCCCTGCTTGTGTTCCCTTTCTCGCTGGCTGTCTCTATCTCTGTCAAATAAATAAATAAAATATTAAAAAAAAAAAAAGAATATATTTTCCAGAAAGGAATCCACATCAGATCAATAGTATAGTGCAGTTATTTGGGCAACTAAAACTTATGACTGATTTCCTATATTAAAAACACTAAGAATTTGTAGAACCTAGTAAGGACAATCAAAACATGGACAAGTGGACTTCTGCAAAGGCCTGTTGAGATATAAATTGAAATTAATAATTTTTATTTTATTTTAAATATTTTTCTAGCCTGTTATTTCATTTGTTTCCTTTTCTGAGGGTCCAAAATCTAACTTAGCCATAAAGAAGGAGAAAAGTAGATTTTTAGAAAAAGTATGTAATTATAATAAATGCTAATGTTTTCTGAGAGGTTACAAGGTACCTAGAACTATGCTAAGCACTTTACATAATTTGGTAGTACTCATCAGTGCATTTATAAGAAATTGATGTTTACATACGCATTTTAAGGATGAAGAAGGTAAGATCTACGTAGCTCTCAAATTCTTGGTCAAAAGTCACAAAGCAGGCAAGTGACAGGCCAAAAAAATACACAGAAATGTCTATCACACTCCAAAGTCCTCTAGTTATAGAGATAAAGCTAATTAAATATGCCAGGCTAAAAGTGAAAGGGGAGCTAAACCAAGAAGAGAAAGTCAGAAGGGATGGATGGCTCCATTCTGAGCTCTGTGTTTAATTTGGTCTGGATCCCATTCCCCAGATGTCAGAGAATGTGGTGTTCACGTCAGCACCAAAGACCTCTTTCTTATTTTAACATCAAAGTTTCAATGTAGCTCAAAGTTAAAACTCCTCAGCTCCCTTCTAGCACTTACTCAGTTATGCCTGTTCCTATTCACTTTTTTTGAAGTGTTAGCATTTTTTTTTCTTCACAGACATTAAGCTTCTTAAGAAAGGCAACAAAGTCTGGCAGGAGGTGCTCATGCAAAGCATGTTAATTGTTCTCGGTCACTCTGAGAATGGACTATGTCTTCACCACATTTGGATGCCCAGAGGATTCTAGTACCAAGGCTCACATATGAGGCTCTAAGTACACTTCACATCAAAGTGGGCAAGTCTGTGGCCATCACTGTTCTGGGATGCCAGATATAGAAATTTACTCAATTTAGATGCTAACCTAAATATTTCAACTTTAGTGCTCTGAAGACAAAATGATTTAATTATTGCTATGCTTATCCTTATCTGTATCTATTTAGACAATTCAAAATCACCCCCTTTTCTTTTTTCATTTTCTTTTATCTCAAATTGTAGTCTTCAATACCACTGCCAGACAGCAGGAACAATGAAAGGCAGAGATAAGAAGCCAGGGGCTGGAAGAGAGGTGATGATGGAGAAATTGAATTATTGCATGGGGCAGCAGATGAGTTCATTAATATATATTAATCCAAATACCTTGCTTTAGGTGTATCTATGTTCTCATTTAGGTGATCCTAATGATAATAAAATAACATTTAGAATTACACTTAAACGTGATTGCAAGACTTTACTGGAGAAAGCTGTCAAAAGCATAAACATTTGACAATGGAAAAAAAAGATAAAAAGGAAGAATTTTTAGAAGGACTGATTCAAAACTAATATAATATTTTTGCACGATTAAAATTCAAGCAGTTTTCAGTTAAATTCAGCAAACCAACATAAGATATAAAAAAGCCACAGAAAAATATACAAAGAGTGACATTTCCTTATAGCCTCTTTTTAAGCCACTTAAAAAATAGAAACAGGCACAGGTTTGTTTGTTTGTTTTTCAGTGCACTATAGATTGTTATACACTTTATTTACAAAGTGGTTTGTTCCTAAGGGGAGAATTTTAATACAGTAACTCATACAGCTAATAACTTCAGTAGTATTTTGACTATTAAAGAAAATGTGTGTAAGACAAAAGGATGAAAACAGAGTATAATCTAGTGACCTGGGAATGAACTAAGTATATCTTATTTAATACCACATTTTATCGATGAAGAAACGAGATTTGGGCAAATTTCATATTTAACCTAAAATTATACTTCTGAGAACAAAACCCAAACTTAAACACAGGACAGCCTAACTCACTGCAGCCCAGCCAACTGCACTCACACATTTTGAAGAAAAAGAAGAATCAAGTTTTTCAGGATAAGATTAGGAAAGAAGTGAATACTCAGAAGAGGGTGACACCCCAGGGATAAAGGCGGGAGTCCTACTGTGGAAGGGTGTGAACGTCACGAGAAGAAATGGGCTCTGAACTTGCTAGGAAAGAAGATTCACAGGGATTTGAAATAATGGCGACATGATCATAACTTAAAATATATTTGAGGGAGGAAAAAAGAAGTGTGATAGTTGTATAGTCAATTTAGATATGCCACCTAAACATATAACAAAAATATCTTCACAACAATGTTAATAAAACTTTTATCAATATATCCTTCCTTCTTTCTATGATATACATCACAGCCCATTAGTGTTAAATGTTACCATGACATCTACCCAATGATTCAGAAATTTTCATTACAATATTTCTCTTTCACTTTTGGTGTTGATATGCTACTTTAAGCAGAGCATTGGTTCTCGATCATTATTGGAGGTCAGCAGTGTATTTCCTTTCCACTTTACAACAGCTATACACTGGTAGCCACAAATTATTGTTTAACGTGATTATTCGGAAATATATTAAATAGATGTGAAATAAGAAAGTGTATGAAATAATATTACTATTTCTAGAGACATTATTTTCTTGCCAGATATTCTACATGACAAAATACAAATTTTGTAAAAGACTTGAATAAGATCTACCTTAAAGGAAATAATTCTTCTGGAAATTATATAAATTTGAAAGCATATACTTTATTGTACTTTTAAATATCTGTAATTAGATCATTGCTTTTCAACCTGAAAGCCGATATATAAAATACATTCCCAAATATTTCTAATCAGCATTCTTTACTTGGTTCTTCATACAATTTTTAACCTACTGTATGTTATAATGTGGCAATTTGTAAGATATAATTTATAATTTTATAAAAACAAAATATGGTATATATTTGATGTGCATAAATACACATTTTCTATGGCTTACAGATTTACATTTAAAACTCTATCATAAAATAGAGAATATGGAAACAAAAAGTGTGTGATACACATATGCTCAAATTATGAAAATCTGACTTAAATTTGATTTATCTCAAAATAAATAAGACTTTTAAAAATTTCATCAGAGTAAATTGGGATAAATTACCAAGAGAAAAAATAACCAATTTAGTGGTATTGAAAATGGCAAATATAGAGAAAACAATGACATATTTAAATGATGGTAGGAATAATTGATTTTAAAAATTCATAGTTTATCAATCAGCTTCTCTCCATTGTTAGTATAACTGCATTATGTTTATTCATTTATATCTGTTTATGCACTATGACCTAAAGATACCTTTACCACCTGAACTTATAGATAACCTTGCCTGACCCCATGGCAGTATTTTAGTCCAGAGTTTCTGCTGATAAAATTATGATATGAACCTTTCAAGTGCAACTCAAGCAGTTGAGGAAGGCCAGCTCATCAAGAAATATCATAATGCCAACTTGGCAAGGAACTGTCAATCTATCAGTTTTCCTGAACCCTGTACAGCCGATAAATACATAAAATTAAGAAAAAGACTGCTACATGTAAGTTATAGGTACTTCAAAAATGAGAAACCAGTTATCATACACCATATTGCAATATTTTCTTAGTTGTTCTATGTTAATTTTTCTCTTATTTATTTGCTACTTATTATACTACCACTAAACTACAGTCTAATTGTATAGAGGGAAAAAGCAATTTGAAATTTCAAATTAAGGGAAATAAATTAGCATTCCATTTTAAAATACTCTCTATGGCAAGGCAGGTGAAAGTGACTTATTCAATAAACAGAATTTAAGGGAATGGCTTTCAAATAAGCAGACAAAAACTACAAATACAATAATGTCCAAATTATTCTATAAATTTCTAGTATTTATTTTTATGTTACTGTTCAAAGAACAGCAAAAATAAGTATATTTAAGAAAACGTCCACCTCAGAGAATATAATCCTTTATGTAAATTGATCCTGCAGTGAAATTTCAACACTCTTTCAGACCTCACAATCATGTCTGTAATAACACACCAAACTGCCACAACTATAGTTGAAATAAAAAAGGCAACTTGATCTTCCAGTGAAAAAGCAATTTGTTTAAAACACATCTTCAAAATCAACAAAGGAGAATTCAATTTTCATTGAACATTGGTTCTATTAAAGTTTTTGATTAGCGTTCATGAAAGCTTCATTCTTAGGCACATCAGGCTTATTATTCTTATGAGCAGTTTATATATACTTTTTACTTTTTGTTGCTTTCAAAAAAATAGTTAGTTGCATGAGTAAAGCATAATACTTGAAGTCCTACAAAAATATATAATTTAAAAATCAAATAGGTACTTAAAAATGACAAACGTGTCCTGGAGTTAAGTATACCAAAACAAAAAGGATTACATAGATTATTAAATAGTTGTGTGCTTTTACTATGATAAATTCATTTCTAATGTTTTGATAAAGTGGATATAAAGATGAGTTCATATAACAAAACCTCATTCAAATCTAATGATTGCCGGCAAAACGATATGGAGGTTCCTCAACAACTTAAAAATATAATCACCTTATATGAGCCAGTGATTCCACTACTGGGTATTTACTCAAAGAATATGAAAACATTAATTTGGAAAGATATATGCACCTTTATGTTTATTGCAGCATTATTTACGATAGCCAAATTATGGAAGCAACCCAAGTGCCCATCAGTAGATGAATAGATAAAAAAGTGATATATACATCATACACACACACACACACACACACACACTGGAATATTAGTCAGCCATAAAAAAGAATGAAACCTTGCCATTTGCAACAACATGGATGGATCTAGAGCATATAATGCTAATTATATTGCTAAGTGAAATATATCAGAGAAAGACAAATACCACATGATTTCCCTCATATGTGGAATTTAAGACACAAAAGAAACGAACAAAGAAAAAAGAGACAAACCTAAAGCTGATTCTTTCTTTTTTATAATGTTTTCTTATTATATTATGTTAGTCACAATACAGTACATCCCTGTTTGTTGATGTAAAGTTCGATGATTCATTAGTTGTGTATAACACCCAGTGCACCATGCAATACATGCCCTCCTTACTACCCGTCACCAGCCTATCCCATTCCCCCACCCCCGTCCCCTCTGAAGGCCTCAGTTTGTTTCTCAGAGTCCATAGTCTCTCATGTTTCATTCCCCCTTGTGATTACCCCCCCTTCTTTATCCCTTTCTTCCCCTACCGATCTTCCTAGTTCTTATGTTCCATAGATGAGAGAAACCATATGATAATTGTCTTTCTCTGCTTGACTTATATCACTTAGCATTATCTCCTCCAGTGCCGTCCATGTTGCAGCAAATGTTGAGAACTCGTTCTTTCTGATAGCTGAGTAATATTCCATTGTATATATGGACCACAACTTCGTAATCCAGCCATCTAAAGCTGATTCTTAAATATGGAGAAGACACAGATGGTTAGCGGGGGGGGCGGATGGGTGAAATAGGTGAAGGGGATTAAGACTACACTTCTCATGATGAGCACTGAGTAATGTACAGAATTGCTGAATCACCGTATTGTACATCTGAAACTAATATAACAATGTATGCCAGTTATACTGGAATCAAAATACAAAACAAAACAAAAAATGAATTGCTATTTTTGGAAGAAGTGAAAGCTTAGGTCTTTTTTTTGTATTTATGCCAATATATGTTTCATACGGTATCTAATACCTACTTCTATATACCCTGGCTATTTTAGATATGGCAATGAAATTAATTCAAGTAAACAGAAATAGGATATTTAATTTTGAAATTAGGAAACTTGGTAAATAATGCCTTTAAGAATTTTTCATAAAAATTATGCAATTGAGAGTCAATATCATCTAATTTCTAAGTTTTTACATGATATATGGAGTTAAAAATAATTATTTGCTTTTACCATATACTTTCCTTAAAATAGCATATGTGTACTAATCAGTTCATCTTTGAATAATAATTTCTATTTAGTTTATAAAAAAGTGTTTAAAAACAAAATGAGCAATTCAATTACTTTAAGAATTGAAATAAATTATTCAGTCAATTTGACTGCCATTCAGAAATAATTTAGAAAGAATTTAACTGCTTCACTTTAGGACTCTAAAGCATATGCAATTTTTGTATATCGCTTTTAGCATATACAAAATGATAAACTGAGAAATGCTAACCGTTAAACGGATTTTGCTTAAGTTGTCTGAAATACGTGATTTTTATCATAGAAATATATAACTCAAACTATTTTTATCAGTTGTAGGGCTTTAACATTTCATATGGCAGATTAAACCAAGGGAATGGCCCTGCTCTGGTATATTTTATTCATCACTAACGTAAAAATCTTGCCTTCCTCTCACGGCTTGACTTGCTATCCACCATGGAAGTAAGAATTTGCACTACTGTGATCCTCAGACTTGAGAACGCACTATTCACATGAATTTCTTTTGCTGGGCTTTGTCTTAATGCATGCATTCTGGGAAACAAACACACATACAATAAAGTATATTATGTGGAGAAGTCACAAAGTCTATGTATTTCCAAATCAAATCTTATTTTCTCTTTCATATCCAATTTTAATTTGAAAATATATTTGAAAACATAACAAAATGAATAGTGACATTTTTAAAATCAGCAATAGTGATTATGGAATTAGCATTTTAAAATGATTTAAGATGTGTGCTATTAACTGAGCTACGAAAATTCTTATTCTTTAATTAATGTCATGATATTTTTTGGAATACCTGTACTGGAGTTTTCATTTGACTAGCAATTAAGGAGTTACAGAAAGAAATACAACATTTTGAAAAAAAGTTTCATAATAAGCTTTTCATATTAATTTAAGCTAGTAATATGCTATTTCTACTTTCTGAATAGGAATCTATTTCTAGATAAAATGCTTTATTTCTCAATACAATTTTGGCACTGAATGCATCAGAACATATACTCATTACCTGCATTATTTTTAGAATACTAAAGTAATGTATTTTTACAAAATGCCATTGCTTCTGGACACTACTACTCATCATTTTTTCAATTAAGAAAGTAGAAGTCATTGCATAAACCATTAAGGTGATTAAAAGTATCTAATATGGTTTATAAAAAAGTCTCAGCCTTTCCTTCAAGTGGAATCTGCTCTTGCAGGGAGTGCCTAATGCAAAGTTAAGTGTTTATTTTCTTAATATTATTTAAATATTTGGTCAGTTATTTAAAAATTTTTTAGTCATTTACTTTATGTTAAAATCTCAAGTTTGTTGTAATTATTACCTACCTCCTGATAGTAAATTTTTCAAAATGTCAATAATAAGCATGAATATTTTTCTTTATAGGAGGCAGTGATTTATTTTAAATATTTGAGTATATATATGTATTTGTGTTTAAATATATACACATGTAAAATACATAATATATATGATATATATATTTATTTTCATCTATGCATACTGAAACTTTAGTAGATAGGAATTTAATACAAGCAAGGTTCATTCAAGGACATTTGGTTTTCAAATCATTTAAATTATTTTACTAGAGTTTTTAATAATCTATATATTATAGCAAGATGCTTAATGTTATGATTGAGAGTCAGTGAAAACTTTTCATTGTAAGGTATGCAAAAGAATTCAAAGGAAATCAGTGAAAATCAGGTAAACATCTGAGAGAATTTAGAAAAATAAAAGACATGTGGGCGTGGTAAAACTATAGACATTTTAATGGTATAGTTTGAAATGTGACCAGAGGATCCTCAACCAGTAGGACCCCCAAAAAATGCAAAATTAAGATTTTCCTCACACTTTGGGCAGTCTCATTTGACACAGTATAAATGGGTAGGCCAGATGGTGTTTGGGCAAACAAACAGCTTCAATTGCAAACCTGTCCCTTCTAACACATACACATTCAACACAGGCTGCTGAACTATCAAACTCTGAATAATGATAGAAAAAGAACTGTGATCCACTGTACCTCTATAAAGAGATTATTTTATCTGATATAAAACACGTTACATGCAGCACATTAAAATGCTGCAAAACTGCTTTAATATTTTCTAATTAAAAATTCATTCAATAGAAACACAACTCAACTTTGGGATCTCTTTCAATGGGATATGTAATATTTTACCTCTTTTTCTGCTAATTGTCATATTCACAATGATTAGTGGCTACAAGACATCAGTTAGGATAGTTCAGCAAAGAAAGTTTAAACAGAGCCACACGCTAGAGATTTCACTGCACTACAGAGACAACGTAGCCTTCCGTTTTTCCACGTTTACCAAAAAAAAAAAAACAAAAAAACAAAAACAACGACGTGGAGAATGCTAAAGCTAGATTATGAATCCAAATCCTGAATGTGCTAATTAAACTGTGCATAATTGGCATGTATACTTATCCCCTGGGTAGCTCAGTTTCTTCATCTGATAAATGGGCAAAAAAGAATGGATTATCTACAAACTGTTTTTAGATATTTAGTAAAAGAAAATCAATTTCAAATAGGGTCAATGATTATGTTTTGCTATTGTGCACTTATTTCCTCAATCTGCTATGAAGGAATTTTAGAAAACCACATCACAAATTAAACTATAATCATTTTTCAACTTTTTCCTAAATATAATATTTTTATTTCAAGATTTTCTCTCTGCTGTGGGCTTTAAGTTGGTCTTCTGGAGAAAACAAACAGTAATTATGAGCACATCACTCTTGACTAAGTTAACAACTATAATCTGGTAATAAGAACCCACTGGACAAATTAAAGTCTTGTTCGTGATGCAAAAATGTTTAAGTTCAATACATTAAAAAATTGCATCTTTTTTCTTTGATCCCATTTCTAAACTCTACCTGTTATGATTAAAATCATAACATGGATACACATTTATGTTTCTACTATTGTTTTTGTTGTTGATTGTTTTTGTTGGATTGTCTTGTCTTAGACTAATAATACACAATTTTAAGTTTTGCCTATCATACTGATATAGAGTGTCATATTAATCTTATTATCTCTAATACCTAGCAATTACTTGGCATAAATTAAGAGCCAGTACAAATTTGTCAAATGAATGAGCAAATCACCAAATCTACCAATTAAAACAGTCATGTAAATAAATTAACCAATGAATTAATGGACCATCTATCTCTCTGAGCCTCTGAATTGCTCTTCTCTTTTCCTAGTCAGTGAAAACTGTCCCTCTTCCCTGTCTGGATTACTACATGAAATGCTGGCCATTGGTTTCTCTCCTCCTATGTACTCAGAAATTTGGTGTACTTTCTAATCCCTGCACTTCTAGCAGCTTCTTCCCCACCTGAAGGTAGAGTCTTCATTTCTTGGCTTCAGGCATTTCTCAACGGAAGCTGGTACTGACATTTTTGCTCCAAGAATTTCACTTTGACAAATATCACACAGGAAGCCAGAATGTGGAAAGAAAGTTTTTAAAGGACCGCACTCCCAAACATACAGAATCGCTAATAGATCATGACGTGTAAAGAGAGATCTGAGCTAAACTGACAGTAGGAGAGAGTAGGTGGCTAATACCAAAGGAGTGAAAATCTAAACTTGGATAATAAAACTGCAAGAGTTTAGAAACATGCACTTTCCCAAAATGATTGTTTCTAAGTTCCCGCCCCCCCTTAGGAAAGAAGTAGAGAGGTGGAATCAGAAGGCTAAAGAATATACGTTATTTTAGATCTTACTACGTGCCATGGCAAAGTATATGACTTCTTTGGATTTCTAGATTGTCACATGTAAAGTTTGTGTGTGTGTGTGTGTGTGTGTGTGTGTGTGTGTGTGTAGACAGACAGGAAGGAGAGACAGAGAGAGAGAAGATGAGAAAACCAGGGCCTATGATTGACAGACAAAAGGCACTGGGTTGAAGGATCACAATCTGGATCCTAACTTTGCTACACAGTGGGGGCCAGTTATATCTAAAATAGATTTTATTGCGTTTTTACTTTTATAACTGAAAAAGTATATGTATAATTTGGCCATTTCTAGCCACAATAAAACTAAGGACTGTAACGTAATCCCAGGGTCTTCACTTGCATTTTTATTTAGAAAATTTATTTAGAAACATTTTTATTTACTGGCACCAAAGGATCACTTAAAGTATTTTATTATTATTTTTTTAATGTAGTGATTCCCAAATTGGCTTCTGTGGGCATTTCGGAGTGGTTATGAGGTTTTATGTTTGAGAAATACTGTTATATATCATTATATGTGTGTGAGAGGAAGAGTTTATAACTTAAATAGGCAAAAATGGGTTTATGTCTCACCTCTAATGCTTATCTGACCTTGAGGTCATGTTCAAAGTACCCAAATGGTCTAAGCTTCAGCTCTCTTACACACCAAATGGGACTAATAAAAGTTTCCCTACAGAGATACTGTGAGTTGCCTGCGTATTCCACAAATATTAATATTTTCTCCAATTTAGAAGCCATGTAGGTGATAACTATTGCTAAATAGACACTCAATTTATTAACGAGTGGTTCTCCAGAAATATATTTTTCAATGTTTTCTAAATCCTTTTTTAAATCTTAGGGATCCATCTGGCTAATAATCAGTCTACTTCTCCTTCTCATGAACCTTCATAAAAGAGTAGTCTTTATATAAAAAACCCTTTTACACTAAAGTGACCCATAGCTCTGAGGACTTACACAGACATGTAGATATATGACATTAAGATGGCAAGTCCTGTCCATTTGGTGTCTGGTCAACACTATTAATTTATCCTAGCACCCACTAATACGTACATTATCTTGTCTGGTCCTCAGGTATGATCATTCCCCTATGAGGGAACCCACTCTCTATATGTCCACATATCCACATGTTCTGTCCTTGACTTAAACTTAAAACACATGTATACCCGTCAGCCCACTTGGTGCACCCTTTAAAGTCAGGAAAAACTTTTAGATGTTCTTCCACAGAAATCTTGCATTGTGAAATGGTGCTTCAGGCCCTCTCTGACTAGGCGTACCGTGCCATAATTTTAATCTACCGCTTCCCAACAGAAAAATGAACACTCATTTCTCTAAAACAGACTCTGCCCAGGAACTGAGGACATCGTCTCAAAGACCCAAATTGGCATCTCTTCCTTATCTGTCCTATACCTAGGCGAGAGTTTTCAAATTTAAAAATCAAGAATGTGTCACCTTGGAATTGTTTTCATGTTAATGTTTTTTCCCTTAGCAAATTTTCTTGTGTCCAGTGGTACAAAGGGGTGAAGGTTTGTAACAAAGTAAAGGACTACAGGAATTTGGTAAGGTAGGGGAAGAATAGCATATTAATGCCATTGCAATATAAATGGACAAATGCCACTTTCAACAAATCTCACAACAAAAATTTAAAAGAAATATAATAAATTTGTCCTCATCAGATTTAATTACTTGTAAGTTTCTGCTATCAACTTTTAGTTTTTTTATACTTACATTGCTCTGTGTATTGTCTTCATAGTCTTTGAATCTTCAGTAAGAACTACCCACAACTTAGCATGTTAGATTTGACCTACTGGCATAGAAAGAACACTTTCTTGTTCTTCAAATCAAAGGCTTAAGCTAGAAGATTTTCTATCTGCTCCACGGGAGTTCAACTCTCTAAATTACTTTTGCAAAGTATTTCACAGGACCTGCAGACAACTAATTTAGAGTTTGCTTTTCAATTTAGCAACTTTTCTACTGTGTGTGTGTGGTTTTTTTTTTTTAATGGGGATGCTGGATATATCATTTGTATCTGTAAAATGTTATCTTATATTTTCATGTGAAGCGATTAACCAGGACCACAAAATAACTACTATTTCAAAAGGTATTTCAATAAATACCTTTGTATCTGTTTCAGAAAATTGGGATTTTACTGTACACAAGTTGGTGTACTACACTCTTTGAAAAAAAGTCACATTAGACAGCAAGCATTTTACAATAGTCTACAACGGCCTCTAATGTTTTTTAAAAATATGTTTTGTAAAGTTGCATAAAATTATGTGTTGCTGAATAAAACAAAACACCCCATTTCTTATTGTTAGACATTTAAGCTTTAATGGGAGTCAGTAAATTATAAATCATGTTGAGACAAACATTTCTTTACACACATCATTGTCTAAGTTATATTTCATTATGTTTTGCTTTTACTTTTAAATTAGGATAGATTTCAACATGTTTTTATGAATCAAAGAGAAGAAACACTGAGACCTGAAACACATTGCTTTCATTCAATGATATAGTCTTCAAAAATATTTTTTCTTTTGTTACTGTATCAAGAGAGAAGAATTATATGAAGACAATAAAAAACAGAATTATAACTAATTCCTGATTTTCCCCTGTTATTGATTAATCAGAAGAACCTTGGGCCAAGAGGGATAATTTGTTAAACTCATTAAAAATGTTATGTGGATGCAACTCTTTTTTTTCTTTTAAAGATTTTATTTACTTATTTGAGAGAGAGAGAGAGCAGAGCAAGAAAGAGAGCATGAGCAGGTGGAGGGGGGCAGAGAGGAAGGCGGAGGGGCTTAGGGAGAGGGAGAAGCAGGCTCTCCACTGAGCAGGGAGCCCAACACAGGGTAGATCCCAGGGTACTGGGACAATGACCTAAGCAGAAAGCAGACACTTAACCGTTTAACAGACTGAGCCACCCAGGCGCCCAAGTGGACGCAGCTCTTGTTCTCAGAGTGGTGAGTTCAAGCTCCAAATGCGGTGCATAGATTATTTAAGTAAATAAAACTTTAAAAAAATGTTGTATGGAGAACTAACACCAAGCAGAAAAAAGTAGGCTGTGAAACTTATTCTGAAGGGAGAAGATGTTCTGTTAGCTATTATTAATGCTTAATCTATACAAATGAAGATTTTAAGGGACCATAATTAATTATTAGATATTAGATTCTCTAATATTAAATATTAGAGAAAACCATGTTTCAATTGTAGACTAAAATTTGATTATTTTTTTTTGTTTTTACTTACAAAACATACAGTATTTTTATCTCATAGTCAAATGGAAGCTACGAATTGTTTTATAATACAAAGTATACACACACTTTGCATATGATGTTTGTTAATTCTGTAAAATGATCCTTCTGAGATTGGAAGAATTTCGCGGTCTTTTCATAGTCAAATTATGGAAGCGTGCGCCATCTGGTGTTGACAGTGTGGAAATGCAGACACAAAGTCCAGAGGCCAAGTAAGCATAGGAATATGTGTTAAATTTATTTAATCCATCTAATTTATTCATATTCGTATTTATATTGACATGAATATATTCTAACTAACCTGAAGGGTGAATGAAAGAAAAAAAAACATGAGTTCTTACGATTTCAAATGCTGGTTGCACATTTTTTTAACAAATCAGGAAAATCAATTAGAACATCCAATCCATAAATTATCAAGATCATTTTTAAAGGATCTAAAAATATGTATAGACACTAAGATCTCTTACCTTCTAAGATTTACAAACTGCCAGCAAGTGTAAATGTAGCCACAGGTATGTATGTATATCTATACTGAGCTAACCCTTTGCCATCTACAGAGTTGTGATACTAGAACAATACTGGATACTAGACAGAGAGTGCAGGGAGAAGCAGAGGGAGAAGGATAAGCAGACTTGCACTGAGGAGGAGCCAGATGCAGGGCTTGATCTCACGACCCTGAGATCATGGCCTGAGCTGAAATCATGAGTCAGATGCTCAACCAACTGACCCATCCAAGTGCTACCCTCTGGCTACCTAAGATTCTTATTTTAATTCTGAACAATTTTGCATTTGACAGTGTGTCATCTCCTTTTCTTAATATCATTGAAGTTAAGGAAAGTCATTCAGTTGAACCTGAATAAGGAGTGTATATTCTTTACTGAGCAGCTGGGGTACAGTGGAAGGAGAGTAGATACATGTGTATGAAAGAAGGATTGTTAATATTTTTAGTAGCCAGACTACACTTTTAGTTGGTGAGGGAAATACAGGGACATGGTCCTCATTGTATATTCAGATGTCTGTATTAGGTGGGTGACGTGCATACTATGTTCCTTCTTGCCTTTCGGTTCTCTCTACCTAGGGACATTAGGCCCTCCTTGTGATATTTACACGAACTGGGGTAAACGCTTGGATTTATCTTTCCCTGTTAGGAGAATTCTAAAACAGTGAAATCTATGCAGATAAAGATGGTTCCTTTTTTTGCATGGCATTTGTTTTTCTAGTAGTAGTAGTAGATAGAAATGGTATGAAATGATCCAATCTTGATCACTGATTTGACCTGTCATTTAAAAATCTGCTAGTTCTTAACTATATGCACATGTGTATATAAAATATTTTATGTATAACAAATATAAATGCATAGTGATTAAGGATATATTATTTGTTTTATTTATTTATTTTTTTTAAGAATCTTTTTTTTTTTTTAAAGATTTTATTTATTTATTTATTTGACAGAGATAGACACAGCTAGCGAGAGAGGGAACACAAGCAGAGGGAGTGGGAGAGGAAGAAGCAGGCTTATAGCAGTGGAGCCTGATGTGGGGCTCGAACCCATAATGCCGGGATCACGCCCTGAGCCGAAGGCAGACGCTTAACCGCTGTGCCACCCAGGTGCCCCAAGGATATATTATTTGGACCAAGATTTCCTGGATTCAAATTCTAGGTCTACCACTTGTTGGCCTGTGTAAATTCGATGTTGTTTAACCTCTTTGCTCCTCATGTCCTCAAAGGTATTACCTGGTATGTTAGGACTTATCACATGGGGTGCTTGTAAGGAACAAAAGAGTTAATATGTATAAAGTACTTGGTAAGCCTTGTGCATAGTTGAGTTCTCAAAAATATGTTTTAAAATATATGATATTTCAATAGAGAGGAAGAGGATAGCTGTGTATTTCATTAGGTTCTATAGGATTTGGGTTGGGAAATGTTCACTTAGACTCTGATCTAAATCTCATTTTAACTTAGGACAGAATGAGGACAAATCTTCTTGCCTCTTCAAAGTCACCAGACATCTTTGGTGACAGTTCTCAACCTGGATTTTTACTAAAATTCAGTTAGCAAGATAAATAAGCTTTTATAAAAACTTCATATTAAAATATTTCAAAAATATTATTCAAGCTATTGATTCACTGATTAAACTATGATTTAAAACCTATTTTTAAAACTAATATGCACTGTGATATTAATGATCAATTCTTTCATTCAGCTAAGTGATAATCTTAAGGCAAGAAAGATGATCAACATTTTAGATAGACTTCTCTTCGAATCACTTCCTTGTTAAGAGATACATTTCATACATATATTCTGGTAATACACTCCATATAACACATATTAACTATATGCTAAAAGGCAGTAACATTACTTATCCAAATTCATTTTGGATACTTCCTACTTTTTTATGATGATCTCTTTATGAATTAAGTCAACACTGTGCTATTTTTCTATAAAGTTTATGTTTAATTTTTTCATGGAATTAGGTTGTAAGAACTACTAATCTGAGCATAGTCAAATAACTAATTCTCTATGAGAGGCGTTTCTCAGCTCATCACATTATATTTGTGGTTCTTAGCAATTATGGTTGCAGCTGCCCAAACAGAAGCTTATTGCAGGGACCAAACAGATGGTGTAATAAAACAATGAATGTCATATGTCCTTTCTGCAGGGGACAGTGGACACCGAGGCAAAACAGGTATTTATGCTCCATCTGAAGTGTACACACACACACATTCATACACATCCATGGATGTGTATGAATATATACACATGCATATATTTAAAATTGAGTTCTATACTCTCCAGTGGTTGCCATGTATAGGATCAATCCCCCACCCCAAATTCAAAATTCATCCAGACGTGGAGACTAATAACATTAGCACAAGAGAAAGTCATATACTAAAGTTGTTACACAAGAAAGAATAGTCTGCTACCTTACAATTTGTCTTAAAATTTTTCTATAAATAAGCAGCAGAATCACAGGAAATATAATTGCACATTTCTTGAGTAAAGGAAGAGTAATACAATGTTGTAAGACCTGGAAAAAAAGGAAAATGATTTAAAAAATGTTTTCAAAAGCATTCAGGAATGAAGAAACTGTATAGTAAGTATGGGGAGGTGTTTTAGGCCTGCAGAATATGTTTCTGTATCTTATTTAGAGGGACATCACAGCTGGGAGTATAAGTCTGAAGAGCTGCAAATATCAGAATTCATCAGCAAGAGACAGATGTGTATGCTAATGTTACATTCTGAGAATGTTTTTGTTACCTCTGTATACTGTCTTCCTTCTGCATGAATTATAAACATTTCTTGAATCTGCCTACAAAAAAATTGTGTGTGTGTGTGTGTGTGTGTGTGTGTGTATAATTTCGAAAATATCAGTGAAGGAAAGGAAAAGAAATATACGATTAGAAATTAAATATTTGCTATAAGGCTTCACTTTTTCTAAAACATGTCCCAAATATTCTAATTTTTATATATAACCTTCCACAATGTTTTTAGTTTTTTGCAGCGGTGTTATTAATGTCTGCAGTATTACCTTTCACATGTTAAGAATAAACCAGAACATTGTATTCTAAATTATTTTTAAAATGTTCTATATGCTATGATGTTTTGACATCACAACATCCATTTACAAATGCACACAGGGTTGGAATTAACACTACCAGACCAATTTATGTTTCTTACACTTGACTGCCAGGAGACTGCCCCTCCCAAGGCTAGCTAATTCCAAAGATGATAACAACTTGCCTAAGAGCACATCTTTCATATGCAAACCAAGCAATCCTGAGTGTATACTCCCAACTACTTGCTTATCTAACTCTCACACACCAGGCCAATATTTCCCATACTCTAAATCACATCAGGGTCATATACTAGGCAACTGGTGACCACCTCCAGAGCTCAGCCCAAAGCCCGCTGGTATTATTCAAACTAGGCAATCCTACACTGTTTTTACTCTGCTCTGTTTTGCCTTTCCACTACCCCTGGCCCTTCTGCCTCCTAACTGACACTCAGGTCTTTGTAGGACATGCAGTGGCCCCCCTTCCTGGAACTCATGAGTATAATT
This sequence comes from Ailuropoda melanoleuca, assembly GCF_002007445.2. Lineage (NCBI taxonomy): Eukaryota > Metazoa > Chordata > Mammalia > Carnivora > Ursidae > Ailuropoda > Ailuropoda melanoleuca. The sequence continues at coordinate 9,340,500 of NC_048235.1, read as the reverse complement.
AACTTCTTCCAAGTCTTATTTCTTCCTGGGGGTGTACCGACTTTACCATACCATATCCAACAGGTGCTCTCCTAAAGCACAAATCGTTTCTTACGTGTCCACAGAATTTTAGTGCCCTGGTGGATATTAATTCATGTTCCACAAAAGGAAGGTCCTATTATCATTTAAGTTAAGGATCAGCTAGATTTAATTAATTATTGTTGAAATCATCACAGACATCAATAGGCTAATTTTACCATGAACTTCCAAGAGGTACAAATAAAATTCAGTATTTTGCAAGTTTACTATTACAAATATAATTAATAATGGCTGGTATCTGGGGTTAGGGGGGGATTTTTTTTTTTTTTAATATTTAGGGGAGGGAGGTAACTTGAATAGTTTTGATTTTATTCACTTGTCACTGTGGAGCCAGTGTACTATAAATGATGGGTGCCTAAAATTGTTTGACCTGAATGTCAACTGAAGTTTTAGTATGTCCATATACTTGTGTTCACACTAATTCAGTTCCAAAATGTTATAAAACAATCTTCAGTGTGTCATAGAAGATATACATACCCTAGCTTCCTCAAAGGGAAAAAAGAAAAAGAAAAAACGTTAAAAGGAGAAATGGGTTTCCAAGGTCATGAATCATAAAATATTGACAACATCTGCAGTAGTATAAACCACGGGAGCTATTTCTTGTGCCAGCGTGGTATCCAAACTTGTAACTGACATATGGAATCAGCACTATTTATATTATCAGGAAACATATTGCCAGTCAGTGATCTCACATGCAGGTCTGCTAAACCAGCACTCCTGTATTTCTTTATTAACACTGACGGAGTGCTTGTCAAAGACAGGATCCCTGTCTCAGTAATTTTATCTGAGAGTCACTGGCCAAAACTTGGCCCCTATCTGTAGAGCTCCGGGTCTGATTATCCTGATTTTACCTTTTTCTGTTTCCCTAAAGGGTCTGAGATTGTGTATGGTGTATTTCACTAGTCAGCATAGTTCTTATTCCCTTCCTCTCATCTAATCTCAGAGATCATGCTAGTGACTGGACATGATAATAAACTCACCCTGCCCAGCATCTTCTCAGCTTTGACGGAAACATTCATCCTCAAGAATGACACCCATCCATCACCTACAGCAATGAGAACACAGTGTCCTGAGTCCCTCATTCCCTGAGAAGGTGTTCTGAATGTCATTAGCACTCTTGCTGAGCCCACTTCCACTCCTTGGAACTATTAACAGTTAAACACACTGATAAAATGTTCATTGCTGAGTTAATTAACTTTTTTTTCCCTGTGTAAAGTTCAATAACCAGGCACAACATTCCCCACACATGCAATCCTAGCACTAGTCCCACGATTATGGAGGGAACACTTATATAATCTCTAAATGCATGGTCTTACTTTTAAGCACACACAAAACCCCCACAGAATGCATAGGCATTCTTTAATTTTTGATTTGAAGTACACATTCATACTAAACTGTGCATGTAGATACAGACGTAGTGAAGAGAAGGGCCATCTGCACCCCAATGTTCATAGCAGCAATGTCCACAATCGTGGAAGAAGCCGAAATGCCCTTCAACAGATGACTGGATTAAGATGTGGTCCACATATACATTGAAATATTATTCAGCCATCAGAAAGAAAGATCACACAACATTTGCAGCAAAATGGACGGGACTGGAGGAGATTATGCTAAGTGAAATAAGTCAAGCAGAGAAAGACAATTATCATATGATTTCACTCATTTATGGAACATAAGAAAGAGGAAGATCGGTAGGAGAAGGAAGGGAAGAATGAAGGGGGGCTAAAAAGAAGGGGGAATGAACCATGAGAGACTGTGGGCTCTGGGAAACAAACTGAGGGCTTCAGAGGGGAGGGGGATGGGGGATTGGGATAGGCTGGTGATGGGTATTAAGGAGGGCACATATTGCATGGTGCACTGGGTGTTACACGCAAATAATGAATCACGGAACATTGCATCAAAAACCGGGGACGTACTGTATGGTGGCTAATATAACAAAATAAAAATAAAAATAATAAAAAAAAAAAACTGTGCATGTAGAATGACTAGGTTTTAGGAGCTGCTTTTTAACTCTCTTTAGTTCATGCTTGTCCCCAAGCTTACAACTGCACTGGCTATTAACTTTCATTCCTGTAATGAGTTATGCCCTGGACACCATAGTTGTCGTCGAGATCCAGTTTAGCCCTCTGTATTGTGAATGTGGTTTGGAAGGAATGGGCTTTGACTAGGCATCTTTGCCATGGTTGTTGATTTGGAGATGACCCAAGGCAATCCAAGTTTCTGATTTATATTTAATGAGTATGACAATCTTCTTTCTTCCCTGGATGTGAACAAAGGATAATGATAATAGTAGCTAAAATTTATGAAATGCTTACCATGTGCCACACAGCAAGTATCCTAACTGTATTGCATGAATTAGTTTAATTCTCAGGTTTTTTCTATGACATAGATCCTGTGCTCACTCAAATAATCCATATGAGTGAACAGAGGTTAGATAAATGCACAAGGTCACATATAATCGATGTTTGAGCTAGACCGTGAATTCACGCAGTCTGAGACTAAGACCATGCTTATGTCCAATCTACTGTTGACATTTTCTTTGTATGAAAAGAAGGAAGCTGAGAAAATCAAAGAGAAACATAAGCTGAGCCCTAGTTGAACAGTGCCTAAAGTCTGCTCTAGGTCTGAACTATTCAATTTTAAAAATAAAGCTTCTTAATGTCCAAGCCAGTTTGAATTAGATATTTCTGTGACCTGTAGCTAAAAGCATCCTCTCCTATCAATTAGTGCCAGAAAGACATACAAAAGAATCTTGAACAACACGATTTGAACTGCATGGGTCCACTTATACACAGATTTTTTAAAAAATAAATACAGTACAATACTGTAAATGTATATTCTCTTCCTTATGATTTCCTTAATAACATTTTCCTTTCTCTAGCTTACTTCATTGTAGGAATATAGTATTTAAAACACATAACATACAAAATATGTGTTAGCCAACTATTTATGATATTAGTAAGGCTTCTGGTCAACAGTAGCCTATTGGTAGTTAAGTTCTGAGGGAGTCAGAAGTTATACATTGATTTTCAACTGTGCTGGGGTTCAGTGCCCCTAACCCCTGGATTGTCCAAGGGTCAACTGTAGTTACAAAGAATAGACTTTAATATGTTGGTTTGGTCAAGCAAGAAAGGGAGAATGCAAGACTCTCAGGACCTTTTTTATTTCTGGGTGGGCATCTGGTAATCTTTTTTACATGTTAACAATTAGGGACTTACACCCAATTAGGATAATGGCATTCCTCTTGCTTCAGTGACTCAGGGATAGATCAAGTCAAAGACAAATAAGGAGTAGGGCTTGACATTATGGATGTGGCTGTCTCTCCCTGTCTTTCTGCATGTCAAAAATTATGCTGCTAGCAGCCATTTTCTCTATGGGGATAGACACCCAAAGACAGAGCCACAGTTGGAAATGCACAGAACCAAAAATACTGGAAAGAAACAAAGGAACTCCTACTTTAGACATTTTAGGTTACATGAGTAACTAATGCCCTTTATGGTCTATGACACTGTCAGATGGGTTCTGTGGTGCCATCCAGAGCATGCTAGGTGACGTAGTGTGCCCTCACTCCAGCTTTGTAGAAAATGTTTCCCTCAGGCACTCTTGTCTTTTCAGGCTCCATGCTCAGTGGAAAGTCTGCTTGGGGTTCTCTCTTCCTTTCCCTCTGCCGCTGCCCCTGCTTGTGCCTTCTCTCCCTGTCTCTCAAATAACTAAATCTATCTTTAAAAAAAGAAAAAATAACTGTAAAACATCTTAATCAAGATTGTCATCTCTGGTCAAGGAAAGGGACATGAGAGGTAGGAGGATGGAAGAGGTGAAGGTTATAGAAAATGATATTAAGAGACTAGGGTTTGATCACTAGCAGGAATAAGTGTATTTGATATCCTTACATGGCCAAGTATAATTTATTTTTCGCTTCTTCACTACCTTTATTTCCCACAGGGCCAAAAATTTCTCAGATCAATTATTAAAGGTGAAATATTCCTTTAATAATTTGGTTGTTGTTGACATTTAAATGTTTACCTCTTCACCAAAATTTGTATGGCTTTTTGTTGTCTTTGCAGAGCAATAACTGAGCCATTTGACTTTCTTAACAAAAAATACGATAGGTGGCTATAGTGACCACTTATTAATCTTGGCACTTCCTTGCGTATTTATAACATGTCATTTTAAAATAGGTACTACAGAGGGGAAAGAAGTAAAATGTGTTTTTTGTTAGTATAAAGGAGTTGGACTAAAATCTTCAGTATTTTATCTCCTAAAGGACCTTATAAATGTACTTACACTTTTACTCCTGAATATAATTTTAACTATATAATAAGTTAAGAATATTTATATAAATACTTGTCACCTTAAGTAGGCTCCTTATTCAAGACTGAAATATCCATAAGTATTACCAAACAAATATGACTCATCTTTATTCGTAATCCAATATTGTTTGTTTTAGGGGACTTGTTCTAAACAGAAGTATCTCTCCTATGTAGTTAGATTAATCAGGATGTTATTTTGTATTGCCTACAGCACTGTGTTTAGTAATTGGATAATTTGTCTTCCCCATCACAATAATAGTGGATGGAATCAGTACACTTGCCATGAAGAAGTTTGTTTCTGCCTGAGCTCAGGGAAAATTTGACTACTTCTATCCGATTAACATCCATTTGAAAATAAATTATTCCTGTAATCGTCAACAGAACCCAAAAGCCTGCTAGGCCTTCCTGCGGGAATTATTATTGCATTGGGAAGGAAGAGGAGGGCTGGGGAGACATCCGAAGGGGGTGATGAGGGAGGGAATCTCAGAGATGGCTCACCTCCACTTCGTGCCCAGGAGGGCAGACAGTGAGAATCATTCTGCTCACAAATGGGGAGACAGAACTAAACCAGTACGATTGTACTGGCATACGGCTTAATGCTTCCGAATGGCATGGGGAAATGAAGATCACACATTCATGTGTCACGCAGGGCTATTGTGAGTGGGAAAGAAAATAGGAGAGTTTGCAGTGCTTTGATAAAGCGTCATATTTGCAACTCAAGAAAGTTCTGTCTGAGTGTGACATTCTGCCGTAATCGTTATGGGACATAACTAACTGCTGCCCCGTCACAGGAAAGCCCATTTTCTGTCCATATTTCCATATGAATGTCTGGTCTCATAGACGCAATGCAGACACATATCTGCACATATATATGATACCATTTAATTTCTTTTTACTAATTATGAACAATTAAAATATTTTATCATAGTCCTGTTTACACATTGCACAAAGAAAGAACTGAGCTATTTTCAGGTTTAGGAGAGTCAGTGGCCTAGCCTCTCAGTCTATGAGCAACTCTTGTCTTTTAAAATTCTAATGTTTTTCTTCACAGCTGCAGGCCCTTTTGCGATCTCAATAGTTCCCTCATTTTGCTGCTTGCAAAATAGGTCCAGAGGGAAAAAAAAAATAAAAGTATCTTTGCTTCATTATTTTTTCCCTCCAGTTTTACCACCTTCTATTCTCACCGCAGAAACAAAAAGATGGAACAGCAAAACACAAAAGTCACCTCTATGAATGAATTGCACAGTGTCCTATGACTCTCCAACTGTAAGCGTTCTTTCCAATTTATAATTTAGGATGATCAATGAAGTACTTCTCTCTTACCAGTAATCCTTTCGATATTGCCTTTCGTACTGATGACTATTAAAATAAGAAATGTATAGATTACTTTTCTATTACCATTATTTCTATTAGAATTTTCACATGTAGAAAGAACCTTGTTCGACAGAATGCCACAATTTTTATGCTCTTGTTCTCCCAAAGAGATGACATGTCCTCATCTTAAAAGAACTAATCGTCTCAGACATTTTCTTTTTTTTGACCTTCTCATTTCATATTTGTAACTTTTTAACTTATTTAAACACAAAAGGTTAACATGATTACATAGAATTAAAATGGTTTTATAAACATCTTTTACAACATCTACTCTGTGTCCTCACTGGAATTCCTCTGAAGCATATTTTCAGACCTAATTATTGCAAATGCCTTTTGCTCAGAACGTCTATGAACTAACAATTCTTCCCCACTTATATAAAGGAAAGATACTGCTGGACTTTTGATCAGTGGATCATTCTACCATTTAGCAAGCACTCTTACTTTTGCCTGAAATTAGGTAATTTCTTTTTTTAATTACTTTAAAAAAGAAAGTAGGACCAAATGTTCTCTCCTGTTAATAGCAGATGAAGTTTATATATTAATTAGCATCTGTTACCATACCCACATTTTAAACTCTCTGCTCATCAAATCTTTGCTCAAAAGGAACATTCCTGGGATGCCTTGGTGGCTCAGTCAGTTAAGCCTCTGCTTTCAGTTCAGGTCATGATCCCAGGGTCCAGGAATCAAGTCCCACGTGAGGCTCCCCCAGTGAGGAGTATGCTTCTCTTTCCCTTTGCTCTTGGGCTCTCCTTGCTCATTCTCTCTCTCTTTCTCTCCCTCTCAAATAAATAAATAAAATCTTTTTTTTTTAAAGGAACATTTCCTTTATTACATTAAGAGGACAATGTCATTTGTAAAGATTGTCCAGGGCCATAGCTGGTTACAGAGTTTCAAGCTATGCTTCTATAAATTCTTAAGCATTAGTTTTGTTTTTTGCTTATTGCTTGTCATCTATGAACGTGTTTACTATAGTTCAGATCTCCAAGCATCTTCTTTCTGCAATGGCATACTAAGTGCAAGAAACTCACTGTACTAGCACCTCACAGGAAAAGGAAATGTTGCTACAACACCTAAAATCAAGACGGCTGATGGCACAACATTACCGATGGCACAGTAACTATATCAGGTACTGTGTTAGTTTTTTTATAGGTATTATCTTTGTTCTTTACAAGAATTCTACAAGGTTGACATTAGTTCTATTTTATAGTAGCAGAATCTAATGACTAGAGAGGTTTTATTATTTGCTAAGTCTATACAGTAATTGAGAATTAGAGACGCACAATGGACTCATTCTATACTTGACCCCAAACTCAAAGGCACTCTCCGATACTAAGATACAGAATTCTATGAATGAATTTTAAAAAATGGCAAAGTTACAAACAATAGCAAAGAAAAAGATAACATAAGATAAAATGTCATGGAGATGCAAAGGAATAGGAGTTTATTTTGATTGCAGAGATACAGAAATGTGTGTGAGAAAATAAAATTTTTAAGAAGTGCCTTGGAACATATGATAGTAGCAATTATGGGAGGATGAGGGGGCAGCTCAAGAGTAGGATATAGTATGATTTAAAACAGAAAGGAAGGAAATTCTGGTCTAGAGAGTAATCTTGTTTTGTAAAAGGATGGACATCAATAATCTTAATATGAGCTTATCTTTAAGAACATTGTTTAAGTGAACAATGATGATTTTATTCACTGGTGTATATAGATTGACCCAAACATTACATTAAATAGGAGCGCCTGGGTGGCTCAGTCGTTAATCGTTTACCTTCGGCTCAGGTCATGATCCCAGGGTCCTAGTATCATGCCCCGCATCGGGGTCTCTGCTCAATGGGAAGCCTGCTTCTCCCTCTCCCACTCCCCCTGCTTGTGTTTCCTCTCTCGCTATCTCTCTTTCTGTCAAATAAATAAATAAAACCTTTAAAAAAACAAAAAAACAAAAAATAAAACCATTACATTAAATAGAAAATATTTATCTTGGATCCACATTAACTCTCTTTCGAAAAACATTCCCTAATCTTTTGCTAGTGTGCTTCATAGACCTACATACTCCTGTACCTCATATTATTTGGTACTGTTCAGAGTTATATGGGGCAAATAATTTGGACCATGAAAGGATGGGGAAAGGAACTAAGGTTACCAATCATATACTGCATGCAGAAACATCTTCACAACTGATTTTTTTTTAAAGATTTTTAAAATTTATTTGATAGAGATAGAGAGACAGCCAGCGAGAGAGGGAACACAAGCAGGGGGAGTGGGAGAGGAAGAAGCAGGCTCATAGCAGAGGAGCCCGATGTGGGGCTCGATCCCATAATGCCAGGATCATGCCCTGAGCCGAAGGCAGATGTTTAACCGCTGTGCCACCCAGGTGCCCCCACAATTGATTTCTCATTTAATTCTCAAAATTATTCTAAGAGATAAACATTACTAATCCAGTTTTGGATTCTGACTCTGCCGTTAAGGACAGTCAAGAAGTGGAAATATTAACATGTGAACCCGTATCTACCTCTTTCTACTGCCCCCAAAGGCCAAATATAAGAGAGCATTAAGAAACAGCTGGTCATTAATGGTATCCAGAGCCACTTTGATATTGAAAATAAGGAAGGAGGGAAGATAACTGTTAGAGGAGAAGCTTCAAGAAGTAAAAAGTGAACAGGTATAAAGAAGTAGAGACAGTGGATGTAATCGGAAAAGCTGGCAGAAACAGCTCTGTGGGAGTAAGACATTATGAAATTTTTAACATTTTTATTCCTTTAGCATTGAGAAAAGCATATTTTTGTAGGCAGATGCCAAAAGCCCATGGTGACAGATGGAAGATGTGAACAAAAGGGGAAAATGACGCTGTACTCCTGCACTCTATGTTGGTTCTTGATCTCTGAAGGAGAGCCTGTAGGTAATCTGTAGTATGCACTAGACCTTCAAGAGTTCTTTGGTTCGGAACTGACCCAGCAGCAGAAACAGGATGAGAGAGAAAACACAGAAGCAGAGAAAATGAGAAAGCATGGGGATTGGATCCTGAGGGATCCAACTTAGCTTCTATTCACTACCACAAACTCATCAATACCCATAATCTTACTAGAAGTCCTCTGAAACTCTCCACTCTTATTATCCTGTTAAGAATCTTTGGAAAGGGGGACACCTGGGTGGCTCAGCCCATTAAGCATCTGCCTTTGGTTCAGGTCATGATCCCAAGGGTCCTGGGATCAAGCCTCACCATCAGGCTCCCTGTTGAGCAGGGAGCCTGTTTCTCCCTCTCCTCCCTACTTGTGTTCTCTGTCACTATCTCTCTCTGTCTCTCTCAAATAAATAAATAAAACCTTAAAAAAAGAAGAATCGTTGGAAAGGTATATAGCAATTTTAGAAATGAACTCACTCATTTAACAAGACATTGTTATCTAAATTGTATTGTGTAGTATACTGTGCAGCGTGAATATGATCTAGTTACACTTTTCTTCATTACATTCTTTGCATATGCTATGTTCCAATTCATTCCTAGGAAACTGATATACACAAATCACCAAATGGAAATATTTTCTGTCTTTACTATACTACTTGCAAAGTTTGTTCCCATTCATACCCTCAACAGCAAAACACTAGTCAGAAATTACTCTCATTACTCCTTTCCCCTTAGAATAGCCATTTCAATAAGTCAATTCACTATTCAAATAATCTTCTTATTTTTAAGTCCTCAGGGCAAAGAAAAGAATGATTAAATATTTTTGTATTGTTAGTATACTATTGTGTGGATTTCATTCTACCTCCATGAGAACATTAATTTCTCAATGATAACATAATCCTTACAGATTATTTAATAACCTCATCAGGCATACTATACAAAAAGTTAACTGTATTAAACAAACCTTCCCAGAAAAGAAATACTATCTGTGTATCTCAAATCCTTTATATGTATGCAACCAAACACCCTGAAATTTTGTCTCCCGACTCCAATATAAGATCCTACAAATGTTTTTTAACTATGAACTTTTGCTGTTTAAGTATCTAGATTAAAAAAAAGAAACAAACAAAAAAGGGAAAAAAAATTTTTACAAATACCAGACTTGGTTTTCTGGGATGTTTCCAGATTTTTCAGTCTACCACCTCAGCCAACAACAAGCTTATTCACAATATCAAACATTAATTTCTGTAAATGACAATCAAGTGTAAGAAACATAAACTGGTGTGAAAGAATTAACTCCCAGCCTCCATATATTTGCCAGCTGGGTGTATTGAGTCTGAGCACACTTTCCCATTAAAATAATACTGTAATTTTCCACTGATGTGTAAGAATCAAAGCAGTCCATGTAACTCAACATTTATCAAACAGCTCCTAAGAATACAAACCACTAGTATAGAAAATAGCACCAATACACTAAATGGCACCTCTGTCCTTGAGGAGTTCATGGTCTAGAAGTTAAGCACGGTCACCTGACTTCAGATTCAAACTGTAATCTGTGCTCCAGGATAGCCTGGAGGCAGGGTGAATGTGGCTTGCAACCAGCATATCTCTGTGGCCTGTGAAACAGGCCCAAGTTCACATCCTGAATCTGTCTCTCAGTGATCACGGGCAAATGATATTATTTTAAGCTACTTTTCTTATCTTTTGCAAAAGTAAAATAATACTCTGCCTAGTGCGGTTTGTGTGAGGATTGTCAGGGAAGAACTTACAATATGGGCACATGGTAGTCAATGAAGCAACACCAAAGGAAAGAGAAAAATTAAAAAAAAAATAGTTGATGGTGTCAGCCAATATACAAGGATTTAAGTGATGTTAGAGAGCAGGCTACAGACATCACACTCTGCTTGGTAGGTATAAGTGATGGTCAGAAATCAAGCACTTTGATGAAAATCTAGCAAAGTTAATAAACGAATGCCTCTTATAAAGTTGTAATAGTAAATGAAAAGCTTGTAAAAAGATAAAAAATGCTATTATGAGCTAATTTAGATGATCTATTGCAGAGTCATCTCTACTACAGTTGTTCCCAAAATACAGTTCATGGAAATGAATATATGTTAACTTGAAAAAATATTACCAACATCAAATAAGTTTGGTAAGCACTGAGTTAAATAAAATGCAGTGGGTTATAGGGCTGCCAGCCTTCTGAGAATCTTCAGACCAGGGAGGACACATGACCTAAGGGTCTGTTTTCCTGGCAGCAACATGCCAGCTTTCCTGGAGCATCCCATGGGTTTCGTGAGTCCTGTCTTTCCTAGAGCTCCCCACCACAGCTCCACAGAATTGACTTTGGGAAATGCTATTCCACTGATATGAAACATTCGTAGTTGCCTAGGAAATAAGGCAAATTTGTGACTACTAATTCTAATCAAATCCTTTTTTTTTTTTTGGCACTAAAATAGTTCCCCCAATCAACTCAGTTTTATTTTACATGACACATAGTTAATGGGTTTCTATAATTAGCAATACATTCTAATTTCCTTAATAATCATGATGTAAGTCATCTTACAATTATCTATGACTCAATTTTCTTCCACTTGATTCATGAACAGGAATTAATCTATAAATTCTAAATGACAGGCATTTTTCCTCTGAAAATCACAGATGGATAATGAAATATTACACACACCAGCACAAAACACAACTAAAATATGTATGTTGGTGTTTTAGACAAAACAAAATCATACTTATGATAAAATTTACAAATGGAGAAATTTAATAATCTATTCGTAGTACTGTCATCAAAGAGTATCACTGAGTTCTACTCTAAAATCTACACTTGAAATGATTTGAGTCCCTATTCACACCAACTGACATAACTAAATTATCAGTTTATTCAAATTAATCGGGACTAACTCACTAAAACTGTGATGTAGACAGAATTGTTATTTGGACAACAACATTTAGCACTTTCCTCAGTGCCCTAATATACTTAACTTTATGTTCTAAAGTGGGAGGAAAAGCATGTTTTCCCAATTATGATCACTCATACTTAAATGACAGCCAATCACTACCAGTGAGATATTTCTGTGACAGTTTTCTGCATTTAAGAGCCCTCAAATTCTTAAGATAAAAAGACATAGCACCCGTGAATTTTCTTGCATCGTTCAGGGGATGTGTAAGGATTTGTGAAAACATTGGGCTTTTAAACTCCCTATGACATCACATCGAATAAGGAAACAGATTTTCTCTTGTAATTTGTTGGGCCTTAACTAAACAGAGGTTAATTTTAGAAAAATTATCCTTAACTAATATATATACGCATGTATATTATATCTGAAATGTTCTAAATATATTTCATACATGTAATACAAATACATTTGGGATGTTCTATTTCCTTTTTTAAAAAAAGATTTTATTTATTTATTTGAAAGAGAGAAAGTGAGAGAGAACAAGCGGGAAGGAGAGGCAGAGGGAGATGGAGAAGCAGGCTCCCCGCTGAGCAGGGGGCCCATCTTGGGCCTTGATCCCAGGACCTAGGATCATGACTTGAGCCAAAGGCAGCTGCTTAATTGACTGAATCACCCAGGTGCCCGGAGATGTTCTATTTCTTATCTCATATTCTCGTGCTTTGTTCAGGTGGGTTTTGGTTTTGTTTTCTTGTTTTTTTTCTTTGTGTGTGTGTGTGTGTGTGTGTGTGTGTGTGTGTGTGTGTGTGTTCAGTGGGTATGCTGGCCTATGTAGTAAGATGTGCTTCCCAAATATAATTATTATGTGCTCACATGACTGTTTTCTTAGTTTCGTATGACCTGGCCTGATTTTTCAGCTTCTTACATCAGGATAGCATGGAGACAACCCAATAACTTTAGCACAACAGCAAGAATTTTTTTTTTTTTTAATCACTAGTTTGAAATTATGCTTCTAAAAACTATAGGTATCTTCATTATTGTGTAGGTCATCTCAATATTTCCTCTTCTAAAGAGACCTGAATTCAAATAGTTGTGTCTGGGTGAGAATAAATTCTATGATCTAAGGTTAAGAATGTTAATTGCCACCTCATGGAGACACCAGGATCCAGAGAAATACAGAATTGGGCCATTAGAAAAATCAATATGCTGCAAAGATACAAAGAAACCCAGCATTTTACAGCAGATTTCATTTATGTCCCGCAGATCCAGTGACAGAATAGCATTCTAGATGTGCTATTTTTTGCTGACAATATTTCAGGGAAATAGTTAAGCATTTAACTAAGAACTGTGAGGTAGACATACGCTCACTGTTCCAACTTTCCCTTCTCTCTCTGCTAACTTAACAGACTGATTTACTCTGTTCACACTAATTTATTGACTGTCTGAAAGACGATCACTTAATTGTATATAAAAATTACATGCAAAATATGATTACGTATGGAATTTTAAGTGAAGTTAAATTACTCAAACTATCAACATCACTTTTTCCTCAAGTAGGGGCAATAATAGTGATCACATCCTCAGGCTAGTGTTGAAACTAACACACTACTAGAAGCATCAGTAGAGGAAATGTTTCAAGTTATTTTCTGGATATCATATTTCGTTGAGTGTATCTATATGAAAAGAATTGGGGTGATCTAGTAAGATAGTATTATTTTATAGTACAAGAAAATATCAGTTTCACACAAGATGGTACCTTTTTGTTATCCAATAAATTTAGTTCCATTAAACTATTTTAAGTTATGCTCTTAATTCTTACTGTAAAAGAATGTTACATAAATATTATTTCATTATATAAGTAAAAAGTAAAACATAAATTGTTCTTTCTTTAACACAGCCTACTCTATGGAACCTAAATGTGCATCTTAAATCATAAAGTAAATATGTCTATGGGTGACACATGGTCATTAGCATAGTTTTTGTTTTCAAAAATCAGTTTTAAATTTGTGGTTTGTCATGTCTCTGAAAATACAATTTAATGATTGATAACTTGCCTCTTTTATGCTGGTAAATTTTCAAAGAAATGAGTTCTATGAGACTTTCCAATTACATGTCATAAAGTTAGAAGACAAATATACTAAGTACATACATATATTTCCATGTGTTTATACCTATATATTTTGATAAATATAAGGATATCTTTCACATCAATGCTAAATAATGATATAAAATGATATTCACATAAGAATATTAAGTAGTTTTTGGAACAGAATAGAGAGACCAGAAATGAACCCACACTTACTTGGTCAATTAATCTACCACAAGAATATCTAATGGGGAAAAGACAGTCTCTTCAATAAGTAATGCTGGGAAAACTGGGAGGCTACATGCTAAAGCACGAAACTGGACCACATTCTTACACTATACACAAAAATAACTCAAAATGGATTAAAGACCTAATGTGAGACCTGAAACCATAAAAATCCGAGAAGAGAACACAGGCAGTAATTTCTCTGACATTGGCCATACCAACATTTTTCTAGATATGTCTCCTCAGGCAAGGGAAACAAAAGCAAAAATGAGCTATTGGGACCTACATCAAAATAGAAAGCATTTGCACAGCAAAGGAAACCATCAACAAAACAAAAAGGCGACCTACTGAATGAAGAAGATATTTGCAAATGATATATATGATAAAAGGCTAATATCCAAAATATATAAAGAACTTATACAACCTCACATCAAAGAAACAAAAAACCTGATTTAAAAATGGGCAGAGAATTCACAACAATGTGGATGGAGCTAGAGAGTATGATGCTAAGTGAAATAAGTCAGTGAGAGAAAGACAAATACCATATGATTTCACTCATATGTGAAATTTAAGAAACAAAACAAACAACTAATATCACACTGTATGTTAACCAACTGGAATTTAAATAAAAATTGGAAAACTCTGTTAAAAATTTTTAAAAATGGGCAAAAAACCTAAATAGGCATTTCTTTCTAAAGAAGACACACAGATGGCCAAGAGACACATGAAACGATGTTCAACATCACTACTCATCGGGGAAACGAAAATCAAAACCACAATGAGAGATCACTTTATAACGTCAGAATGGCTAAAATAAAAAACTCAAGAAATAACAAATGTTGGTGAAAATGTGGAGAAAAAGGAACCCTTCTTGCACTGTTGGTGGGAATGGAAATTGGTGTACCATTGTGGAAAACAGCATGTAGGTTCCTCAAAAAATTAAAAATAGAATTACCATGTGACCCAGTAATTCTACTATAGAGTATTTACCCAAAGAAAATTAGAGCACTAACTTGAAAAGATAAATGCACCCCTATTTTATTGCAGCATTATTTACAATAGCGAAAATATGGAGGCATCCTAAGTGTCCATTGATAGACAAATGGATAAAATAGAATGGTATATGTATACATACACACACACACACACACACACAATGGAATATTATGCAGCCATAAATATGATGAGATTGTGCCATTTGCAACAAGGATGGACCTAGAAGGTAGTATGCTAAGTGAAATAAGTCAGAATAGGAAAGACAAATACCATATGATTTCACTTACATGCGGAATCTGAAAAATAAAGCAAATGAATAAACAAACAAAAAAGCAGAATCAGACCTATAAATACAGAGAACTGAAGGCTGCTGGAGGGGAGAGGGAGATAAAAGCTTCCACTGATAGAATGAATAAGTCACAGGAATAAAGGATACAGCATAGGGAATATAGTAATTATTATTATATATTATATTATGCATTTCCCCCATTTTGAATGAATAAATAAGTGAACACTTAAAATTTAACTAAGAATTTGTGTACAAAAATATCTAGCAAAAAGTCCAGATTCACTCTGATGCAATGGAATGTATTCACAGTCTCAAAAGTGCTCAGTGGTTTCACCCAAACTAAGGCCATGTTTTGTTAAGGATATTTAACTATATGCAGGAATATGTGCCTGAATATTATCTCTCCACTGAACTGTTGTTATAGTATCTTTCTTAAAATGACAAGAAAAGGTTTTCTTTTTTTAATTCATGAAAGGTTGTCAATAACCCACTATGCTAATGAAATAAAAAGTATATTTTTCAATGTTAGACTCTTAAAACCAAATTTCCCTCTAGCTACTTTAGTACTTATTCAAGTATTAAACATGCATTTATTTTTGTGACTGAAAGACATTAAGATGAATATTTTAGCAAATCGAGTAACTGAGAATTTACAAAGCTTAATTTACATTTAATAGGCAATCTCAGTAATAGGTTCTATATATGCACGAAAGAGGACTACTTATAATCTTAGAGTTTAGACTTCTGGCTTAATTTGATTCCTGGACTAATAAAATTCTGATAGATACTTACGTAATTTTATAAATATTTACAAGTATAAGTGTTTATATAAATGCTGGCATACATAAACTTTTAAATGCCAGTATATATAAACCTTTATTTAATTATATATAATTACACATAATATGTAATTATATAAATATATATATACACAACATATATATACACACACACATACATACAGCCATGTTCATGAAACCCTTACCAACAAGAAATTCTAGATTTTTTTCCAGTAAATCCTTCATCCTTTCCTACCTCTCCTAAATTTAAATATGATCATTTTAACTCCAAAAAAAAAAAAAGCAGGTTTTAAAAAGGTTCCTGTGCAATCATTATTTTATAAGAAGTAACTTAATAAAGCACTTTCAGCATTTACAACTGGGAGATCTCGTTTGTACAACCACATGTTGCCTGCCATTCAGCTTTTGTTCACCAGTGAGAAGATCACAGATCACACAGTGGTACTTGGTCAATATCAAACCAGGGAGGACACAGACCATGTGGTGGTGAGGTTAGTACAGGCTACAGAATGGAGTGACAGGGTGTTCATGGGGCCACTTTAATCACAGACAAAGCTAGGGACCAATATGGTTTTCTATTCTACTGCATGTACAAGAGTTCACCTCACCTACAGTATTTCTCTTTGTGCAATGACAGATATTTGGATACAAAAAAAGCCACTTGCTTTCTACACTTCTATTTGTAGTGAATGAGCTATTTTTCAAATGTTGATTTAGAGACTAGGTAACTGGCTTGACTCCGTATGTGGGTTCATAGTGTCCTCAGATAAGAAGACGGGACCCGCCTTCTATTTGCTTCTCTGGCGAGCATTTTGGGCGGTGCTTTCTAATCACATATTAGTTCCCTCACTATCACTTTCGATGTCAACTGAGCTATCTTTGAAGAAATAAAGATTCCCACTATTATGAAACTTCAATCCTGTCTGAGGTCCATGGGCCACCAGGGCAATCATGTCAGCACTGCTTTGGCTCTAGTTAGTCACAAAGCCAACTTTCCTATGTACTGGACTTCTTCACAGAATATTCTTTGAAACATTTTGTGCATTAGCATCCAATAGTGTTTGATACATAAACAACTGAATATGATATAAATATTCAAAAGGAAATATCTTTGACTGTATGTGAAAATGGACTGTAATAGACCATCATTCCAGGTCAGGTGATGCCCAGGAAGGTAATCTGTGTATGCAAAAGCTCCTGGTCCAGTTACCTCCATTTCTGTTCTACCACCATGACACTCCACTTCCCACCCTTACCCATCACCACCTTGAGCCTGAACCGTCAACCATGATGACACTAACCTGAGAACTTACACCATCAAGTCTTAGATTAAAACAAAACAAAACAAAACCACACACTCACACACAACCCTCCCCCCCATACACATGCACCCCATGTTTAAAACTTACATCAACTATTTTTCAACGTTTTGAAGATCTGTTGCTTTGACAACTCCTTACTTTTTAAAGCTAGTTTCTTACTGTTTGTTTCCTCCAACTACATTTCCTCCACTTCCATGACACACAACTTTCTATTAGAAATCTTCACTCTCATTTAGGATAGAGGTCTTAACTTATCTTGGCAAAAACCAAAACTGTGCATTCTCTCCTTTGCCCTTCAGCATCCGACCACGTAGGCCGAAATTTGAAAGTCTGACTCCCCTTTCACCCTTCATAATTTCTCCAAAATATCTTACTCCCTCACTGAAAATAATTCCATATATCCCACAGCCTTCATAAGATAAACAGCAAGCTATTTGGCCTAGCAGTATTCTGGTCTGATTTCTCACTCCTCCCCTCAGGCCACACAACCCCACATGTGATTCTCACGCTGCCTGCCCCTCATGTTCACACATGCACATATGCTGCTTCTGTCACTGTGACCCATTCCTTCTCTCCCCTCCCATTTTCTCAGAAGTCATCACACCAAGAGTTTGTTGACTTCCCCGACCCCCACACAAACACCACACAGGCACACATATCTGTTCCATAGCACCCAGGACTAAAGAACCTATCACTCAGTTCTGCAACCGGCTGCTTATTTCCACCATTTTCTCTCCTGACTTAAAACTTTTGAGAGGAGTCCACATATTTTCACGCATTTAGCACTGACATTTAGTACAGTGCCAAATATCAAATAGATTTCAGAAAAGGTTCATCCTTAAAGACTGGACAGGAGATCTCACCACCGTAGTGACCCTAAAAAAACACAAATACACAAACAATATTTCATAATCCATCTCTCCAGGATATCTTATGTTTTGATAATCTTTTTTCGTAGAGCCTAGCCTGTCCCTTTACGATTTTATTTTATATTTGGTAAAGAGTGCCTTACAATACCAATTTTCATGTAATAAATAATGTACGCCTAGGTAAGATTTTTTTTTAAAGAGTGAAGTACTATTTGCAAAAAATAAACATGATAGTTCATGGTTTTAAACAATTTTTCCCATAGGTTATCACACTGGGGACTACAGAGTTGCAGTCAATTTTCAGACTGAGTGTGGGTGTGTCTTTTATCTCCTTAATCGTCTCTTATTTTGCTTCTCAGTGTCTATCTTGGCACCTGTCTTGAGTTAGTTTCTATAAACAGTTTTCTGTATATCAACATACAGGATGATTGTCCACGTTAAGAATATTACTATAGAGCAAATAGCATTACGTGGAACCCAACAAAATTGTTATCCTAACATTGTTTTTGGTTTTTATTTTAAGATATTTTTGTTCTAACTTTATACTACCATATGCAATTAAGATAAACAATTGATTAATACTTATTATTTTGCAACATGCTTTTCTTACTACAAAACATGAGGATTTATACATTTCAGGCATGACCCAGCTCTACACATAGAAATTATAGTTTCCAATAATTAGAGAGACAGTAGACAGTCCTGTTGTAGAAAGAATTCCCCTTGTCCCTAGTTGTCTTCATCATTCCTTATGGGCTCTCTGCCTATATTTCCATTCAACTAGCTGGGGTAAACAGTTAAACAGCTGAAAAGTTATTAGTCGGCTTGCGGTAATAGTGGCATCCAGTGTAATGGAGAAGAAAACTTATTTCTGAAAGAAAGAGGAAAAGATAGGGTTGCAATATTGGGAAGAAATATTCAAAGAAGAGAAAAAACTCTGTTTCACAACAGTCTTCATGGCCTGGAACCAAAGTTGAAGAGATATTAAAACACTGAGGGGGCTGGGGTGGATGAGAGATGGAAAGCAGGAAGGAAAGGGGGGGATGAGGAAGGGAGGAAGAGAGAGGTTTACTAAAATGTTCTAACTTTCATCACTGACAAATTCTGATTAAGTTGCTTCTTATGGAGGAATACTGTAAGCGAGGTTCATTTTTATTGACATTTTCCTTAGTCGAAGCATTTTTTCTTTATTTCTTTAGCACTAACCTAATTTGTTCTCAGCATTAGGCTTATGGGTAAAAGATAATTTGCATGAAGACTAAGTTAAAAAGATAAATGATGAGGATTTGTAGTGAATTTTATTTTGTCTTTAATATCTAGAGAGATTTTAAGAGTGTTTATATAATATTTTATCTACTGAGAAAAGAAACAGCCAGTGCAATAGGAGATATATTTGCTAGAAATGCTGATGTTTAAAAATAGTTCTGTGACTGATAACTTATTGAATGGGAAACCATATTATGTTTTAAAGCATGATTAAAAATCTCGCAGTGCAGAGGAGTGAAATGTGGGGATTTTTCAGAAAGAACAATGTTCCTCCTCCAGGAGAATTTCTAGAAGGAGCTAGTACTGTAATAATGCAAGGACATGAATCCCTGGATTCCTTGTCTTTGCTTAACAAAGGATAAAAAAACAACAAAAAAAATGTAGTTAATGATATCCTAAGGGGCACCTAGCTGGCTCAGTCAGTACAGCATGCAACTTTTGATCTCCAGGTTGTAGGTTCAAGACCCATGCTGGGTATAGTACAGATTACTTAAAAATAAAATATTAAAAATATTATTAAATTAATTAAATTAATTAAAAATATCTAAAAAAATTATATGATGTGTGATGTCATTTGTAAACCTAAAAAATATACCTAAATAACCATTTTTCATTAAATGATGTGGCTAAGATTTTTTTTTAAAGATTTTATTTATTTATTTGACAGAGAGAGACAGTCAGCGAGAGAGGGAACACAAGCAGGGGGAGTGGGAGAGGAAAAAGCAGGCTCCCAGCGGAGAAGCCTGATGCGGGGCTCAATCCCAGAGTGCAGGGATCAGGCCCTGAGCTGAAGGCAGACGCTTAAGGACTGCGCCACCCAGGCACCCCGATGTGGCTAACATTTTTATGTAAATAAATTTTAAGATAATTCCTATGGAAGAATGAGTTAATTCTGTAGAAATGAAAGAAGCAGGAAGAAAAGCCTTTTTAAAGAGTTAATATTCCCAACATCTACAATGCATAAATAGCAACATTATAAAATAAAATGTACAAAATAGTACTATTTGAAGGATAGCCAAGTCATTGAACTTTTACTGGTAATGATATTCATGTTGTTTTATGGCTGCCACTTAATTTAATAAGATGAAAGCTGAATAGATGGCATAACTTCTATTTTCTGATAATGAGACTAGAATATAGAGAATAAATAATTATCCCATTGACAGACCAATTCATCCAGCAAATAGGCATTGAGCACCTATTATTTTTCCAAGCACTGTTCTAAGAGCTTAAGTCTCAACAATGAATAAGACAGACTCATCTGTTGCCTGTTCTGTGTTTATACAGAATATACGCTTATAATCATCTAGTAAACCGATACACACCAGGTCTGATGTCCAGATTTCCTTACTTCAAGTCCAGTATTTAGCATGCAGGTTCTCTAAACTCTTAAAAATAAACTACTTAAAAATACACTGACAAAGTAACAGTAATTGAAAAAAATATCTAACTTATCCAAAAATCTTAATGAAATACATAGTAAACATTTTATTTGTTAATTAATGATATTTAGGCCAACCCTTTTAATACTTACACAGTAAGTAAAGAGTCTCTATTCACACGGAATGAATTATAATTTACCAAGGCTTCTAAAGGAATGACTTCTTTTTTTTTTTCTTTCAGTAACACAAACCTGTTTATGTGTAATAGGGTAATAATTATTGTGTAATCCTCCCTGACCTCACAAAAGTCTACCGATTAATCCTGATGTAGATTTGTCCTGGGTCAGAGCCCTACATCTACAAATATTTATTCAACAAATATTTAATAAGCATCTATAACATGCCAGGAACTCTACTGGACACTTGAGATGCACCAGTGAAAGAAAGACAAAGACCTCTGTGCTTGTGGAGTTGTATTTCAGGAGAGGAAAGACACCACGGGCAATGGTCATAATAAGTAAGTACATCACACAGTAGGTGGGATCATGAGGAGTACTATTAAGAGCAAGATAAAGAATATCAGGTGTGCAGGGCAGAGGAATGGGTTCCAATTTTTTTTAAAAGTTGGTAGGGGCGAGGTATCACTGTAAATACGACCTTTGAGCAAATACTCGAAAGGCGTGGGAGTTTAATTAGCCTTGCAACTAAATATTTTTGAGTTTGGCATGAGGGAGGAATCCTGTTTCTTTTTCTTTTTTCACATTGCTAACCAGCCGCCTCTATATCCTTTATTCTTCTCCGAACTGCAATGCTAATTCAGTCACAGACCAATTTTCTGTATCAAAGTGGGTTGGACTACAATGAGATGGGGTACTTGCCTCATAGGGCTGCTGCGAGGCTTGAATGATACCAATCATGTGAAGTGCTTAGAACAGTGTTTGGTACTTCACAAGCAAACAGTGAAGTTCACCATGAATAACACGGTTGCTGCTTGTGTTAGTTTATTTAAAGAAAAAAAAAAAGATTTTTCTTTTTTGATCTCAGATGAAGCTATCTCTCTAAATTCTTTTTCTCTATAATTCCTCTGTTGTATTTTCTATACAAACAATCTTATTATCTGTAAATATTGACATTTCTTTTTCTTCCTTCTCAATCGTTGTATATTGTACTTATTTGGCTTGCCTTAAAAACTTCTAAGAGCATCTGAATAAAGCTGAATAGTAACAGTGAAAGTATGGGTCATTAATTTTCGTGTCCTTGAATTTTTGTGATACTTCCTGTCAAAAGCAAATAGCCAAACATTTTTAAAAAATGTATTCCACATATTTCTGTCTTTACTAAGACTTTTAGTCGATTTAAAACTATTATTATGTTTAATGGTATTTTTCCTCTACTAAACTGGAAATTATAAACTCAATATCTGTTTTCATTGTTCACTCCCGAAATTTTACAATATATATTTAATTTTAAAAAGTAAAGTGTTAGGTTCTCACTTCTTATTTACTTTTCTTGTCCCACCTTTTTTTTTAATCTTTATTTCATATTTTTAAGATAATTACAACTCTGTCATTTATTCTGAAATCAGGCTTTTTTTCTCACACATTTGATAATTTTTTATTCACAGCTCATAACTTTTCTTAACTCAAACTTTGAGGAATCTGAGGATTTAAATTGTGAATGTTTTCCTCCAATAAGGATTTCTGTTTGCCTTTCCTGGAATCCAGAGTGATCTGTTCACTGCGGGCATTTTCATCTCCTTCAGAATCTGGTTTTAATGATTATTTCAGTTTTATCCTAATGTCTCACCCTGTCCCAAGGCTTATTATAAGATCATTACTGGCCTAAAGGAGAGGAATCCTTTTAGTTTGCTTTCTCTCCACAGCTTCCTAGTACAGTCTTGGATTACAGGTATTATTTCTTTCTATTTTTGATCTATGGTGCATTCCTTTACTTTCCAGTGAGTCCAGTAATGCAGGAGAAAGCATTATATATATATATATATATATATATATATATATATA
>NC_048235.1:9172599-9317446 GCF_002007445.2 Ailuropoda melanoleuca | reverse complement strand
TATATATATATATATATATACATATACACATATATATATACACACATATATATGTATACACCTGTATACATATATATATGTGTATATATATATATGTATACATATATATATGTATACATATATATACACATATTTTTAAGATGTTATTTTGAAGTGATCTCTACACCCAATGCGGGGATCAAACTCACAACCCCTAGAACAAGAGTCCCATGCTCTATAAGCTGAGCCAGTGAGGTGCCCCCCCCAGGAGGAAGCATTATGATAGCAATTTATTCAAGAAATACTTGAATTTTAGCAGGCAAGTGTTTCTGACCTAGACCACTTTATTGTTAGAGTGAAAAAACCCTCTTTAAATAGTCAATACATAACTTCATGCAGGTTGTTAAAGCAAGCAATTATTTAAAAATAAGAAACAAGAATAAGTTCCTGCCCCAACATTTTTTCATCAAGTAAATTTACATAAAATGGTCATGGCTATCACTCACATAATAATTATTTTTTACTGTGTACTTTTTTATATTTCATTCAGAAAATATATCTAAAATTTTGAATAAAAAAGACAGCATTTTGTTCAAGATTGCCATCAATATACCTACTATTATGAAAGTAATAACATTTTCCTAATTGTTGACTAAAAGCAATAAGTATATTTTAAATAAATGAAAGCTAGTAACAAAATATTTTCTCACCCTCTAAGTCAACAATCATGGCATAATCAGAACAAAATATCCACTTTTAAGCGGCCTGTTAATTTTAGAAAAATGTAGTCAAAACCAGGCCCAGAAATAGATCTGATGAGGCAATGAGCAAACAATTGTATTTACAGGGTTCTGATGCGGTAAACCAAATTCCAGATACTTATATACCAGAGTTGAAGTATGTATAAATATTTTATAAACAGATTGATATATACACATATACAGATATGATACATATTCTATAGTAGATAAAATTCTAATATATTTAATAATTTTACTGTTTGCAGCTTTTAACATAATTGATACTTTCATATTTTCTTTTTCTCTAATGAGGTACTTAATTAGACTTGACTTGTTTGTTCCTTAGGTAAAGTGGTTGTGTTTAATGTTTGAAATTTCTTGAAGTTCATGAACAGTAAAATGAATAGATACAAACTTCAGTAGCTATGAGAACGTATGTGCAATGTGTGTTTGTGTGCATATATCACAGAGGGGAGTCTGTTCCCATTTGAATGCATTTCATTTGCTTTTAAAATATTAACTTTGATAGCATCTTTTTAAAGCATACACAAAGCATTTTAGAATCATAATACAAGAAGCTTCATTTGCCTTTTTAAAAAACCTTCCAGTTGTGCACAAACAGATTTATATTAACAAATCTTATTTGCAGTGAAAAAGAATACAAATTATTTGGTTTGGGAATCCTGCCTGTTAACTTTTGTAATCTATAGATTATATTATGACATGTAACTCCTGATTCTGAAGTACATGTCTTGTTATCTCTAGAAGATTCTGTCTTCCTTAAAGGTATATAGCTTATTCCTTATTTCTAAATGTATTACTTTTTAAAGGGTATTTTTTCCTAAATACTGGTCAAATGAAGGAATGGATGAATACGAGAATTAATATTCCAAAGTCATTAAAGTATCCAAAGGCAAGAATGCAAGAACTGCATTGGTCTCTACTGAAGAGTACTTATATCTCTAGTCAATAACAATGATCTTTCCAGATAAAAAGGTGATGACACAATGCCCTACTATACAATAGTGAATAATGGATGTAATAAGCAGGCTGAACTATACATAACATTTAAAGAATTTATAAATTACTTCTAGATTGCTTAATTTGTTGACATATAGTTGCTGGTAATAATTTCTAATAATTGCTTCTATTTCCTTGGTGTTAATCATGATCTATCCCCTTTCATTCATGATTTTATTGATTTGGGTCCTTTCTGTTTTCTTTTGGATAAGTCTGGCCAGAGGTTAATTCTTATTAATTCTTTCAAAGAACCAGCTTCTAGTTTCATTGATCTGTTCTGTTTTTCTGGTTTCTATTTCATTGATTTCTGCTCTAATCTTTATTATTTCTCTTCTCCTGCTTTGTTTAGGCTTTATTTGCTATTCTTTCTCCAAGTCCTTTAGGTGTAAGGTTAGCCTGTGCATTTGGGATTTTTCTAATTTTTTAAGAGAGGCAGCAGCAATGTCCACAATAGCCAAACTGTGGAAGGAGCCAAGATGTCCTTCAACAGATGAATGGATAAAGATGCGGTTCATATATACAATGGAATTTTACTCAGCCATCAGAAAGGATGATTACCCACCATTTGCATCAACATGGATGGAACTGGAAGGGATTATGCTAAGTGAAATAAGTCAAGCAGAGAAAGACAATTATCATATGGTTTCACTCATATGCAGAACATAAGGAATAGCACAGAGGACCATAGGGGAAAGGAGGGAAAACTGAATGGGAAGGAATCACAGAGGAGACAAACCATGAGAGACTCTGGAAAACAAACTGAGGGTTACAGAAGGGAGGGAGGGAGGAGGATGGGGTATCTGGGTGATGGCTATTAAGGAGGGCATGTGTTGTGATGAGCACTGGGTGCTGTGCGCAACTGGTGAATCGTTGAGCACTGCATCAAGGACTGGTGACGTGCTGTATGTTGGCTAGCTAAACATAATAATAATAAAAATATAATTAAATTTAAAAAAGAATTATAAATTACTATTTCACTTGATTTAAGAATTCAATCTTTAGGATTAGATACTTTATGTAATCCTTACCACTTGCATGCCATTCTTTCCAAAAGCTAAATTTACTTGACTTTCATATGCAAGTGCAGAGTACCTCATGTCTCTGGAACAAATCTAACCTTTGAGAGGGAGGGATTTAAGAAGAATCTCTAACATTGGAAGATGCCCTAAAATTGTTATTGACACCAAGCACCTATTTTACTACTGAGACTCAATTCCTAATTGTATCCCATTTTAATAACTACAGCCTTATTCTGAGAACCTATCCCTCGGGTCTAAGACTGTTCATTGCTCCTGACAAACTCCTCTGTAAGTCTTGGAATCCTGTTCCTGAACTCAGGCTTGTGACTATAAGCTCATCTGCTGACACTATCCTTAAGGTCTTCAATACAATGTGCCTTTTCTCCTGCAAATCCACGGAATTTGGGGCCAGACATCCCTGAGACAGATTTCTGATTTAGTTTCTTTCTAACCGCATTACTTCAGACCCATTTATTAAATTACATGAGCTTCTATTTTCTGTAAAAGACAGCATCTGTAAAAGATGGTTACCAGTGTTACTATTAATTACAGCAATATCACCACAGCTTATTACATGTTAAGACCTGTTTTCAGCATTTTACATGTATTAATAAATGCATTCTCATGACAACATTTTGAAGCAGTTTGTCTTAGCAATTTTGCAATTATCCAGTGTCTGCAATACAGTAAGCATTCAATAATTCAATTAGTGTTATTACCTTTTACTAAAACAATTGAGATATATTTGATAACTCTATCAGTCTGAATGTCATTATTGGACTTTGAATAGACAAAAATAAATAAAACATCTATGAAAAACCTAAGTTTCCTTTCTCCTTTCCTTTCTAATCTCTAACTTTCTATTAGCATTTTTCATAAACATTATAGTCTCCTCATTAACACACAAACAAAAAAAAAAAGCAACAAGTTTCTTTAGGTTTTTTTTTTCTATCCTCCTTAATTGATTCCTTCATTCTTTCCTAATATTACAATTAAAAATATTTGTGTTTCTCTCTACCTTCTATTCTCTTCCATGAATTAACTCAAGCAATGTATCTTGATATTTCCCAAAGAGTCTACTAGAATTATTTTTTCTCAAAAGTCAAGGCTGACATTGCAAAAACAGTGGCTTTCTCATTTTATTATTATTTTGTAATAGTGATCCTGGCAATCTTCAACTGCATGGGTGTCTATGACACAACTTGCTTTTGATTTTGGTCTTACTTCCCTGACTACACCTAACCTTCCTAATGAAGGTCTCAAGGGTGGTCTTCATCAGCTCTCTCCTCCTTTATTGTATATTTATGTACTTTGAATTGTAACCATAATCTGTGTGAATAATTTCTAAAACCATGTTTTTACTTGTATCTCTGCCTTTCATCTTTTTCCCATGTTTTTGAATGTTTCCCAGTTCCTCTGGTTGACTCTCAATGATCTCTGCTTTCTGATCCCCAGCAGATTATTCACCATTGTCCAAAACCTCTATGTCTTTGATTGCCTGTAATTTCCTTCTACTATCTATCACCAGAGGTGAAGTATGTCCACCTCTCAGGGAGGTAATCTATGGTCCACTCAATATATATTGTAATCAATTCACCCTTTGATTCATGCTACCACTAAAGCTAAAATGCTAAAACTTGACCCTTCTCAAATTTCTTATGGCAAGGGATGTTCATATAACATAGTTCTGAATAATGAGGTAAAAGTAGAAGTGTCCTGGACATTTGGAGGACAGTTTGATCTACTAATACAAGTGCCAACTTTTCCTTTTATTTTTTTCTTTCCTGCTTTCTAAATTATGTTGTAATGGCTAGAGTTCCAACATCCACCCAGCAGAATGAAGAAAAGAAAAGAGAAGAGAAACTTTACCCTACCATCCTTGAGGTCCTGAACCAGGCTATGAACATTATTTTATGAGAGTGTATATATATAATTTATCTTGAGGGTATTATTTTGCCTTTTGAAGTACAGTGACCATATTCTAGTCATAATGTATTATTTATAATCATTTATTTATGATTAAAATTATTGCATAATATAGATCACAATGATTTAGAGATGATATAAATTCATTCCTAAAAGGTTTCTACTTAACTTTTAATACTATTGTGTTTCATTGAAACTATCAAGCTAAAATCCTCAACAAAATATTAGCAAATTCAATTCATCAATACATTTCCAGGTTTGAATGGGATTTATTCCAAGGATGCAAGGATGGTTCAATATCTACAAATCGATCAACAAGATACACAAAGAAGTAACCAGTTCTGACAGGGATGTAGAGAAAAGGGAACAATAGCACACTCTTGGTGGGAATGTGAATTGGTTTATTCACTACGGAAAACAGTTTCATAAAAAACTAAAAATAAAACTATGATATGATCCAGCAGTTCCACTGATGGATATTACCCAATGAAAACAAAAATACTAAACTGAAAAGATAATATGCATCCCCATGTTCACTGTAGCATTATTTATAATAGCCAAGGTACGGAAACATCTTAAGTATCTATCAATCAGTGAATAGATAAAGAAGCCATAGCTCGTGTGTGTGTGTGTGTATAAATTAAAATATAACATATATATGCAAAAGAATACTATCCAACCATTAAAAAATGTGAA
Source organism: Ailuropoda melanoleuca (assembly GCF_002007445.2). Taxonomy (NCBI): domain Eukaryota; kingdom Metazoa; phylum Chordata; class Mammalia; order Carnivora; family Ursidae; genus Ailuropoda; species Ailuropoda melanoleuca. The sequence continues at coordinate 9,312,066 of NC_048235.1, read as the reverse complement.
TCCTATCATTGTAACAATATGCATAGAACTTCTTGTTGTTGTACCAAGTGAATTAAGTCAGACAAAGAAAGATAAATACAGTATCATCTCATTTATATGTGGTATAAAACAAACAAACCAAAAAAAATGAGGTCATAGATACAGAGAACATATTGGTGGTTGCCAGAGGCAAGGGGTGGGGGATGGGTAAAACTGGTGAAGGGGGTTAAAAAAATACAAAAAAACTCAAAACTATCAAGGTAAAATTAGGCAAAAGGATATGAAATAAATTGATTTTAGCCTTAAATAATATTTTTTCCAAACTATGTGATCATATATTGATGATTAAAGATAATTAAGAATCCTTTTGTATTAAGCTAATTTCTGAAAATGAGTTTGGAAAAAAAGAATGTTTTACATGTTTTTTTCTAGAATTCAGCCTTTGTCCACAAAATGCATGGTATATATAAAATACTTTGGGTAAACATGTGTATATAACAGGCATAGCTCTATTTGCACTCAGGGCCTGATAATCTGCTTACTTTTGATACAGCTTTAATTTTGGTCACATTCTTGAACTCTGACATTTGAATTCTGGTCGCTTGGCTTTCCAATTTCTCTATATTTTGAGTCCAGTGGAAATTCAGGTAAAAACTCCCTTCACTATTATGAAATAGCTGAAATATGCCAGGATTCTCTGTGGACATTTTTCACAACTTATTAATCCAATTGACTAAGAAAATGGATCTATTCCATGTATCCTATAGAAACCTTACTAAAACCTTTTTCCTTTCCCTTATAGAATATTTTTCTATAATGTGTAGTTATTATCATTAATCGAATTTTTAAATTTCTTATCAAACAAGATAACTATTTTGTATGTTCCTGAATGGGCCAGTAACTACTACATAATAATTATGGTTCTGCTTTAATAGGATCACGGAGATATCTCTAAATTTTTTGTATCAAACAATTCAGCTCCAATAAATATTCCATCCCCCCCCCCCCCCCGGGGGGGANGGAGCAAGAAGGGAATGTAGTTCAATGCTTAAATGTCTTTTTAAAAGATTACATGATATCAAACTAAAGACAACAAACAAACATACTTGCCATGTTAATAAACAAATAGTTGCAATGTCTAAGTAACTGGATATTTAAAAAGTTACCTCCTGTTGTCTCAATTTTAACTGAGAACCAAAACTGGGAATAATTGGTGATAAATATTCTCACATAACTAAGAAAAATGTTTGCTCATCTATGAAGGACTTTGTAAGGTTTTAGCCCAAAGCTGGGTCTTCAACCTTTATCCTGTACTATCTAAATCTTACATATAAAGAAAGAAAGATGAGCAGTAATTTTTGGAAAGAATTGTTAGACTGTTCTATGTTCCTCCTCCACACATCGAACTTCTTCAAATCAATCAAATCAATCACCCAGAGAACTTGATGTGGAGACCCTAGAGTTTGGAGGGCAAGATACATGACTCTGGCTTAGACAACTTTTTCTTTTTAAGTGAAGCTGAGGTAAAAGAGGAATAGAACAGAGGATTAGAGAGGAAGCAAGAAACTATTAAAAAGGGTGAGGCACAAGTATATTATCTCCAGGTCCAGGAAAGTACCAACCACAAACAAGGGATAGAGGCGTGAATCATCTTGAACACTGACGGACATTATGAGAGAGGTGACATCTCCCGGAAGGAGACTTTCCAGGGTGTAGCACCAGAAGCAGGAAGTCAGAAAAGAGTAAAAGCAGACTGTTGGGGGTATAATGACCTCATTATGAAATGTTGCAGTGTGAGACCTCCCATGGGAGGTGGAGAATTTATGAAACCACTAAATATTCCCCTGGGGCACAGAGACTCATTGGGTCTCCTATTGCAACTCAAGATACACCATCAGATTACACATCCACTAATCACCTATGACCTTGCTTTTATCGTTAAGAAACTTCCCTCTGAATTGACCATAGGAGCAGCATGAAAGGACAACTACTATTGAAGAAAAGAGTCAGAAAAGAAGACAGAAGAAAGTGACCATGCACCCCTTCTTTAAGCAAGTTTCTGGACCTAATTCAGGTTCAAGCTGGAGCAAGGGGAGATGCATAGAACTGAATGAAAGAGTCACATTTTGATTCAAATAAGACTGAACACTATCGTATCTGAAAATTAGACTTGTAATATCTAAAATAACTACAAATGCTACAGGTCTGCCACAAATATTGTCCCCACAGGAAAGAGAGTTCTACTATTAGGTTTCAAAGACAGTGGTGTGAGGAAAAACTGAAAGGATTTCATTATTTCACTTCCCACAACTCCAGTTCATTTAATGAACATATATCTAAAAACACAGCATAAAATAGAATGAATATACACTAAATAATAGACACTTCCTTGTCTTATCAATTAAGTGTCTGCCAGGGCCATCTGGATGGTCCAGATTTGCTAGCATTCTTGAGTTAGTTTATTTACACTCCGAGAGATAAGGCTGCGTTCAGTCAGATGGTGTGAAATGTCTACATCTGGTGCTACTCTCTCTGCACAGTCATGCCCATAAAGATGCTTCATCTGAGATTATCTTCAGGGAATGGCTTTCAGCCACCTCTTGGAATCCTTACCCAAAGAACCCTGTGAATAGTACACAGGGGGTTCCCTATTACTGCACTCACTGCTGCTTCCAATAGACCTCCTTCCCCTTTTCTTTCGTTTTCTCTCCAGAGTGATCTCTATTAAAGATTCTCCAATTAAAGACAGAGAATTAAGTTGCACATTCTTGAATGTAATAAATAGTCTTTTAACCTAATATTTGTGATGCAATACTGGCATGACCTCATGTGAAATTTATCAATAACTTAATCACAGGAGTGGTCTCCAATAATCACAGTATATAACAACCACTTAGAATAGTATCATGTTCATGAAGTGGGGAGACTATCATAAGAGATATTTAAATTGGGTTGAGGAAGCACTTATAAATAATACTCAATTTGCTTCATTTTGAGCTAGAAATATCAATTTTTATACTTCAATGAGATTTTTATTCAATTTTTCTAGCAATAATTTAGAGATGTTTTCTCTAGAGCTTAGAAAATTTACCACTGAAATATATTATACCCAATATCTATGTCTACATTTGCAAATACTTAACATAATTCAGAAAAAATAAGCTAGTGATAATAAAATTCTAGTGCTGCAAGGAAATTTCACCAGTAGCAATAAAATTAGCTTCCAGAGAATTAATCCAGGACACTTCTTTTACTCTGTGTGCACTGACTCAAAGTCTAAGCCTGTGTGAAAAACCTGTTACATTTTCTCTTTCTAAACTATTCAGCACCACTGACCTCATGCTTGATGTACAAAAGCAAGTCAAGTGTGGCACTGTTTAAAAGGAACTAGGGGCACCTGAGTGGATCAGTCTGTTGGCAGTGGAATCTTGGTTTTGGCTCAGGTCATGATTTCAGGGTCCTGGGATTGAGCCCTACTTCAAGGCTCTGTGCTCAGCAAGGAATCGCTTGAGGATTCTGTCTCCCTCCTCCCCTCCCCCTGCTTGCACACACCCATGCTCTCACTCTCTCTCTAAAATAAATAAATAAATCTTTAAAAAAAAAAAAAAGGATGGACCTAGAAATAAGAGTCAAATCTTGAACCCAAATGTGGGGTATCACCACTTGGTAAAAATTATTTTCTTCCATACACATACTGGTGATAACCTTGTACAACCACCACAATGATCATTGTGGTATAAGAAATGAGAAATACGGGGCTTTCTCTTTTGAGCATTTTCTCCTTATCTCTATGCAGTAACTTAGCTACAGTAAAAGTGCATCAGCATCTGAAACTTATTATTTCCTCCTACAGGCAGAGCTTTGAATGAAAAGCTCATAAGGAAACAGAACCATAGGCATGTTTGTTTCTCAAAATGTGTCTAAATAGGTGTTAGCTGCAATATTACAAAAATAGCGGAAATTTATCAGATACTCATATATGCCACAGATGGTTATAAAAAATGTTAAAGCAGGGGCGCCTGGGTGGCACAGCGGTTAAGCATCTGCCTTTGGCTCAGGGCGTGGTCCCGGCGTAATGGGATTGAGCCCCGCGTCAGGCTCCTCTGCTATGAGCCTGCTTCTTCCTCTCCCACTCCCCCCTGCTTGTGTTCCCTCTCTCGCTGTGTCTCTGTCAAATAAATAAAACCTTTTAAAAAAAAATGTTAAAGCATGTTTAACTGATCATTTTCACTGCTTAATTTGGGGCATTTCTTTGCCCTCCTTTCTGAAACATTTAGTTGATATAAGTGCAATTTGTAAGGCTTTTGTCCTCACAGTTCATAAGGATATCAGGAGATAAATATTCGTAGAAATATCTATAGTTAGTATTTATCTTAGGGCATAATCTGGTAGATGTCTTAGGAGTGACAGTAAGTGGAAAACAGGCAGAGAAGGAGGGCAAAGACCCTAGGTGGATTAAGGAAACTTCATACAGATGTTTCAGCAGGGCCTTAAAAGATGAATAGGATTTGGATTGGCAAATATGTGTACAAAAACTTTTCAGACAGAAGGAACACCCTGAGTACAGCCAGCTGAGCAGACAGAAAGTGCCATGCATGCACAGGACTGAGTATTTTGTAACCAGAGGAAAACACTATTATTCTCTTTGAGGATATTGGGAGTTAAGGTGAGAAAAGCACTGTGGGGTCAACGCTTATAGCGGCACAAGGTCACAGGGTGCGGGGTGGACATTCTAGTGCTTTATTTAGTCACTGGAGTGATCTGTGATACTTTTAGGAAAATGTGTACAACAGTGACCTGCAAAATTTATTGCGCTAGGGATTAGCTCACAATGAAATGTTATTATTCGAAATGGGAGACAAAAGGGACCCAGCTCTGAGAATGTTAAGAAAGGAGGTAAATGCTCTGTTAATGAATGCTTACACACTGGCTAATGTTCTTAATATGCCTTACATGATTAGGGAGAATGCTGTTATTACATCCACTATAAAATCTTGATTCACTCCGCCATTTTAAATAAATGAAACCAAATAGTAAGAAACCACATGTCTGTTTGGAATACACATCATCATTAATTCTGTTTGTCCTTTCCAGCTCTATGCCACATACATTTAGCATTTTCACCAAGCATTTCTACAATTCATGATGAACCAGAAAAGCTGTGCAGTAAATTTAAATATATTAGAATATTTAATGGTGCCATAAGCATGTGAACAAATTTCTTAAAGACAATTTTAACAGGAATCTGAGGCATTACAGTATCCTGTTGTCTGGCAGGTTTTTATTTAATGGCAACATCTTACACATGATGATAATGTGGTAGCATAATTCTATAAAATTCTTAAATTCTAAAAATTTCTTAAAAATCATTGAATCCGAATGACTTATAAAATACAGTATTTTGATAGACTTCCAGCATGGAAAACAATATTTTTAAATTAAATCTGGTAATTTGCATTTATAAAGGAGGCCAGAACATATAGGCAGCATTGCCCACTATTAAAACATAGGCTGTGGGAAGATGCTCCACTATTTTAACTCAGGCGAGATTCCCTTTGCTTCACTTATGCAGAAAGTGCATCCAACAGCATTTCAAAATTTGTGATTCCAGGGAATATATATTTAAGGACAATTGTCACAATTAAAGCACAATTTTTTATCCAGAAAGAATATATTGTACTAAAAGTGTACATTAATTTATCAGTTGGATTGCAATCTAACAAACAAGCAGAGAAATGATTATTTGCTTCTAAGAGAAAGGTCCAAAAGACAGCTGAACCTATCAGAAGGACTCAAGAGTAGATGGATTCTTAGTGTAGGGAAACAAAATTAAAATAAAAATTTAGCTATCTCAACTTTTGACTAGAATCATTTCTGCGTAAAACAACACAAATCTAAAAAGAGTGGTGAATTTCATCATGGACAATATGGTCTTTTAAAAAATGCTGCTAAAAAATATGATTATCTCAGACACTGGCCATTATTTTGTCAATAAAATCAGATAATTATACAGAGTATTTACAAAATTATGTTTATTAAGTTAACTTTAGAACAATGCATCTGCAAAAGAAAATTAAAATCCAAAATATACAGTTATCATAGATTACTAAACTATAATGAAACTTCCCAATGTTCCTGAAAATAAGCAAAATAGAATTTCTCTATTTTCCTTTTCACTTTCAATCTACTTGGTTAGGGAAGTTAGGTGAAATTAATGATTATTTGATACAATAGTTCAGTTAAGTGTCAAAGGCACTTTGGAAAGCAAAATTAAACTGAAAAATTTTCTAATATTTTAAACACCTGTTGGTCTTGTACAAAACTGCCTTTGAATAATTTTGGGGGGCATCTGGGTTGCTCAGTCGGTTAAACACCCTACTCTTGACTTAGGCTCAGGTCTAAGGTTTCAGATCTCAAGGTCATGAGATCAAGCCCCATATCAAGGCTCTGTGCTCAGTGTGGAGCCTGCTTAAGATTCTCTCTCTCTCCCTCTCCATCTGCCCCTCCTTCCCCCTGCTCTCTCTCTCATAAATAAATAAATAAATAAACAAATAAATAAAAATAAATTTTGGAGTTATTTACAATGAAGCTTTTAATAAACAGTGTTTTGTACCATCACAAAGATAATTTTGAGCAGAAGTAATATTCCCATATTACAGAATGCATAAGAGAGAGAAGTATTTTGGTTCTTTTCACTGAACTTATGGTTATTTTTCTTAATATGTTTCATGTTTGAACTGATTATATCTTCAGGAATCGTGATCACTGTAAGCCTTTACTGTGGCCCTACTTACATAGAGTATCTGTGGCCACAGTGCATCTATTCATCCCTCTGAATAACTTTAATCTTTGTATAAGTTTTGGGCACACAGAACTTGTTCATTCAGGCTTTTGGTTCCAGACTTTCTAGTAGCGATTCTTCCTCTATGGTTACAAAAATGAAACTCTAATTTTGATTTCCAGGAAGTCATTCATACTAATGTTGAATAATGCAAAGTGAGGAATAATGCTAGATCCTTCATCTTCCTGGTAGAATGGACTGATAATAGAATATGAGTCCAAAATCATTTCTGACAGCTATGTAGATTTTGTTTTTTATCATCCTTTTGTTCTACAGAAAATCGACCTATTCTTCAAATGTATTCATGCCTCCCTTGGAGGATTTTACTATGCTTTATCTTTCTTTCAGCCTATGTCAATATATTTATCTTTTTGGCAAAGGAAAAAAAAAAAGCCTCAAATGATCCCTTGCTAAAACATGGAAAGCTGCCAGAATGCGTGAGAAGTAAAAATAACATAAAAATACATTATCATTCTCACCAAATAGCTTTAAATCATTATTTCATATATTAAATGGAGTTGGCATGTAAGTGTTCAGTGGTAATGTATATTTTTGGCTTTCACGTTGAGGGTTCTGGACTTCATATTTATTTTCTTCATTATGATATTTATAAATTACCTTAATGTGATCTTGAAACACTATGTTAAAAATAAATTCTACTGCATAGATTATTTTGTTTGTAGGCACCTTACCATGTGAATCAATAAACATATATTGAACTAGTAACACTATAATTGAACTGGTAATGCTATAAATCAGTTCAATGCATCACTTTACTACCACCACCAAATTAGGATAAATAAGGTTATGCTGCTTTAGGCATAATTAACGTAAATATCTATGGCAAAAGTTATTCTCAGGCTTCAAAAGTTTAACTATCCATTTCTCTTCATGTGACTCTGTATTATTAAGGTTATATTAATAGGAATAGATATTTCTCAGAAATTCTAGTTTTATTTCACATGTTGGCTAATCAAGATGGTTTGGGCTAAAAATTATGTATTTAAACATCTCTGAGACTACCAGATATAGAATAGGCATGTGACCTCCACCATTGATAAAATTATGAGAGAATGACCCAAAGCAATAATTAAGATTTTATTTGTATTTTAACAAGAGTGGTAAACTTGAATAGAGCCTTAAACTTCATACATAACTATATCTATATAGAGCTAGCTACCTTTCTATCTACCTACCTCTCTCTCTGGGCTGGACAAATGATTTTAATATTATAGTAGACAGTTGATATTTAAGAATGTATTGTTAGAATCATCTACATGTTCCATCATATGAAAAATTATAATTTTATGTACTTGATATTTTAGTGATTAGTGTAAGTCCCTATTAATTATTCCAGAAACTTGCTATGATATTTTGTTTGTTGTTGTTGATACTGGTATGATAGCATGAAACTGAGTTGTGGATTTATCTTTGATGCATTCTTCCCCATGTTTTTGTTGTTGTTTCTGTTGTGTTTTTTGTTTTGTTTTGGTTTTGGTTTTGGTTTGTTTAGAGGGATGTCTTTAAAAAATGCCTCATAGAATGGAAATTAACAAAGGCATAATAATTTTGTTTTGCTGTCAAGGATATGGAAAATGTAAAAATAATAATAGTAAAGACTCTTGTTGACTTGAGATAGAATTCTTACAAAAGTAGACATGTTGAATTGTTCAGTCAACTTTGCGTCAAGTTTATACAAAGTGATGCTTATTTACCTTTCATTCCAATTGCCAAAGTGGTATGATATGTCCATTTGTAGATAATGTGAAAATTTTGGAAAAATATAAAGAAATTTCACCTCACTCCAACTAATAACAAAAATCTGAAATAAAGTACTGTTAACAAATTGATGTTTTGTTTTATTCTTCTATTTTTGATATTTTAATTTTTGGTAAAAATATTTTTAAAGAATTCATATTTGGCTTAACTGATCCTCTCCATTGTTTTTTTATGTTTATTATATTGTGCTTTTACAGTTATAATTTCCTTATTTCTAATTTCTTTAGGTATAATTTGATGTATTTTTCTGGTTTATTGACATGAATGTTGATATGATTATAGTCAATTATTTGTTCTTAATTAATGCATTTAATGTTCTAAATTTACCTATAACTAACACTTTCACCCTTGCAAGTCTGAATTCTCGACTAGATTATTATTTTTTAAATATTTTATTTATTTCTTTAGAGGGGGAGTGTGTGCAAGCAAGGGAGGGGCAGAAGGAGAGAGAGCGAGAACGCCAAACAGACCCTGTGCTGAGCATGGAGACCAATGCAGGACTCAATCTCATGACCCTGAGATCATGACTGGAGCTGAAATCAAGAGTCACATGTCAACCAACTGAGCTATCCAGGTTCCACCAGATTTTTAATTTTTATCTTGAGTCATAGTTTCCTTTTTTTAACTCCAAAAGTGAGTTAATAGTTTGTCAAATGGTAGTTAAATTTGCCAATACCTCATATTTATATCAATTTTTATACCTCACTATGGCTTCAGTGTTCTCCCACCTAAGCCACATCTTATTCTTTCAGAAAAGGTCTTTGCTGGCTCACTCTCCTCAGGCTGACTTCATTTATATTTGGTGTAATTCTTGAATGATATTTTAGAAGAGAATGTGTTTTATGTGGATAGGTATTTTCCTTCATTTCTTTGAAGCTATTACATACTGTATCCTGAAAACTATTTTACTGCTGAGAAATCTGTTTCAATCTCATTTCATTTGTTTATAGGCAATTTTCTCTTTCCTCAGTGCCTTGAAGATCTCTTAATTTTTGATAACCTGTGTTTCATAACAGTGTGCCTAAGAAGGTATGGAAGTTTATTTATCCAGCTCGGTGCTTTCAATGTGAAGATTTACTTATTTTCTTAAATTTAAATAAAAAACAAACAAGTCTCTGCTACTATTGCTCCTCCAATATTCATTTTTATATTCAGGTAATTCTATTATTTTAATTAGGATTGACTGTCACAATATATACTATTTCTAGTTGATTATTTTCCTATATATCAATTCTTGTTTGATGTCATTTGTTTATATTCTATAAATTTCTTTTTTTTCCCAAAGATTTTACTTATTTATTTTAGAGAAAAAGAAGAAAGAACATGAGCAGGGGGAGGGGCAAAGGAAGCAGGAAAGAATCCCAAGGAGACTCTATGCTGAGCATGAAGCCTGATAGGCAGCTTGATCTTACAACCCTGAGATCATGACCTGAACCGAAATCAAGAGTCAGATGCTTAACCAACTAAGCCACCCAAGTGTCCCTATATTCCATAAATGTCTTTCATTTTATAGATATTTGTCCATTTACAACTTTGGGACATACACACACTTTAAAATTTTTTCAGGCTGTTGGATTATTTTGATTTGATGTTTTAATTATTGATATATTTGGCTTTGTAGTATTAACTATCTTTATAGCTTATAGGAAAATTTTAAGTAATTTTATCTCCTCATTCACTCTTTTTGTACTGTATTCCACCATCTCCAAAGTCCCCTTGCACAGCGGTTATACATCTGGCCACTCAAGTCTCCAAATGTAAACTCAGCTCTCATATGAGCAGTTTGGTGTCCCTGCACTATGGTAATATTGGGAAATTGATGATTCAAATGATCCATCCAACTATTTGGCTCGGCATCTAATTGCGAGCTTGGGCCTGTCTTCCCACCTGCTATAAACCGCAGCCTCAATCAACAGCTTTCTCACACCTCTTGTGGAATATCACTACCCCAAATCCTGAGTTTACATGTTACTTCACTCCTCCAGCTTACAAAGAGCAATGCTGAACAGTCTACGAGCCGAACTCTCCGCCATTTAATTCCTCTGCTCTAGGACCTAGAACACAGTAGGCTGAGGTCTTCAGCCAGGTTTATTCGCTCTTTTTATTTGGTTTCTGAGACATAACTTGACTATCTTTTTAAAAAATTTATCTATCATTGCTATGGGTTTGGAGTCTGGATAAGGGAAGGTATTCAAAGCATAATCCAAAGTAGCATAATCTTTCAACACAGACCCAGAACTAGGTCCTTTTCATATTTAAGAAATGTTGATTCCTTGATACATATACATGTACATATTAAGTACATTGTTTAATTTTCATGCTTTATTATGCTGTAGAGAGTTTCCTCTCATTACACTTTCATGCATACTTTTCAGTGCTGGTCACATATATTTATTCTTGTATTTCTTTGTTGCAAAATTGCTTCCTGTAGTTCCAAAAATTTTATTCATTCATTCACATTCCCTCTCTCTCATAACTGACAATTTTTTAAATTTTTTTAAGATTTTATTTATTTATTTGTCAGAGAGAGAGAGAGAGCACAAGCAAGGGGAGTGGCAGGTAGAGGGAGAAGCACGCTCCCCACTGAGCGGGGAGCCCAAAGCGGGGGTCAATCCCAGGACCCTGGGATCATGACGTGAGCCAAAGGCAGATGCTTAACCAATTGAGCCACGCAAGCATTCTGACATCTTTTTTAAAATGTAATTTTCCTATCCAAAAGTTTGAGATGCTTTTAATTTGCTCAAATTATCTTCATAATTTTTACATAGATAACATTACAGACATAGATATAGATAGGTAGACACATTTCTAAGTATTTTATATGTTTGTTTTTCATTGCGGAAAATTACTTAGCTTTATGTTTTCTAAATATTCATTGCTATTATTTAAGAGAAGTATAATGTTTTGTTTCTCTTAGTACTAATATGTATTATTAATTTGCTTAATAAATATCTAGTTTATTGAGTTTTTAAGTATCTAATGGTATAATCTGCCAAAATGATGATTTAATCACCTTTCTATTTGTTTCACTTCTTAATATTGTTTTGCTGCCTTATTTCAACTATGACTTGCAGGAAAAAATAAAGTTATGGTAGCAGGTATCTTCCCCTTTACCTTGCTTTAAAATGATTATCTTTACTCTCAATTTTCTATGAAACATGACAAAGTAAACCCTTAGTTGGTTGGTTCTTTGCCCTTGTTAATTATATTTCTTTTCAATATTTACAGTTTCAAATTAGAAATGGATAAAAAATAATATTTTAAGTGCTTGGATTTATAATTATTAATTATCAAATTCATATAATATTAATGCTGACCATGGTGCAGAAAATAATAACTAGTAACTTGGGTCTTTATCATGTGCCAGGTGGTATTCTAAATTATTGAAATGTATTAAGTCATTAAATCCTCATAAAATTTCCACAAGTGGGTATAATTATTAGTCATGTAGAAGATAAAAGAACTGAGCACAGAGAGTTAAGTACCTTTTCGAAGATGACAGAGCTGCTAAGTACTGGACTGGGATATGTCTTTGTGATTAATGGAGAGATCTTGCCATCCAAACACTCCCATATATACATGAAATTCTGTGATTATAAGATGAAATGATTGTAAACAGCGTATTTTCAATGTTATTACTTTAATTTTAATTATTTTCTTCATAAAGTTATAATTTGGAGTCTGATGATTCATTCATTTGATTAAAAGAAGTAAGACCAAATGGTGAAAATGTTAAAATTCATCAAGTTACATTCTTTTAGGAAGCAGAAAGAATTTCAAAACATGAAGCCATGCTGACTGCATTTTTCTTCAAAGTAAAATCAGTGTTGAAATTGCTAACAGGCTCACTAGTCAGATCTACCTTTGTTTTTTCAGTTATTTAAGTTTCTGTACAATTTCACCATGATCTGGTCCACTGTCAATTCATAATAAGTGATTTGGGGAACTGGAAAAGTAAATCCCTTCAGGGAAAAAAAGAGAAAGCCAAAGTCAGAAATTAAGAAAATAGTCTGATCATTCTTGAACTATTCCAAGTAATTCAGGCTAAAACTGCATTACCGGCACACTTGTCTCTCAAACCATATGAAGCCATCCCCTTCAGCTTGCTGACATTTCCAGTACTTTAATTGGGACACCAACCCCTTATTATATTTGGCTTCAGGGATCCAATAGCACCTCTGGAAGATTTTAAACTGAATACCCTCAGGCCAGTTTCTCCATTGTGCCCAAAAGATAATTGATGAATATGCTTGTCTTAATTCTTTATTTTGAATGGTCCTTTTCTCTTTTGCTCTTAATTTTAAAAATTATTTCCTGCATCATTCCATTAGGTAGTTGGTATCATATTATTAGATTTGAGTCATTATGTTATTTAACTTTAGTTAAGTGGTATGTTGTTAAAAAAAAAGTGGTTAATTCAATAAAGATTCAAAGAGGAATACCTTTTAGATATAAAGATCTTAACAGTCATAAGTGAATTTTGTTAACTTAAATTAGATGATATCTGTATTGTCAAATGAGTCATAAGAGAACAAGATAACTTTGCAAAGATTCTGAAAATTTCTTAAATGTCATTACACTATATTGAACTCGCTTGGATTTCCTAATACAAAAATCTTGTTTAAACATTCATAAAGCAAAAGATGAAAACAGAAGTGACAAAAACTCAGAGACAGCATTATGCCAAAACAATAAAATAAAAACCAGACAAAACTAATTTAGAAAAATTGCATAGTTGACTGTATTCTTTTAATTATAACTATTTTTTCTAAGAAATTCATTTTGAGCAAAGCCAAAATAAAGTTGATGTATGAGGCAAAATTGGTCAGATAAAAGGAAAAGTTTAATATTTTAAAAGACAATGCAGTTCATTACACATATATGCTAGAAAACACACAAAACTGTTCAAACCAGCACTGTTCATGATGTCAAAATCAAATCATACGCCATGAACAGGAGAATAGATAAATAGATTGTTTCATATTCCCACAGTAAAGTATTAAACAACAATGAAGAAAGGAATTTTCACTATATATAAAGCATGAATAAATGTAACAAAATACTGACTGAAAAAAGTAAGTCTCTGAAGATTACATGTAGAGTAGTATTCGTAATAAATTTTAAAAAACAAGAAAATAAAGAATGTATTTTTAGGTAAACATATATCCAAGATAATTACAAAAAAAAAATGTACTGATAAGCATAAAATTCAAGATGGTGGCCAGGGGGTGTGGGAAAGAGAAGGAGAGACTAGGGATGGGCATGCAGGTAGGTGTTAAGTTAGTGGTTAGGTTCTAATTGAGTTAAATTAAAAAGAACCAACTGTTGTCCAATATGGACAACAAATTAATAAACAAGGATTTGAATGAAATCAAATTAATGCACCTAAAATTTAAAAAGAGAAAATGTTGAGAAATTTGAAGAGAAAACTTACAAATCACACTCTGAAATAGAAGTTAAATGCAACCAAAAAGAAAAAAAAATATTGAGTTTCTATAGATGATAATCTGAAAATGAATCTAAAATCTAGTTAGTTAAAAACAAAATCAGACTTTTAAAATTTAAGAGATGAAAGAGGCCTAAGAAATCATCTTTCCAATCTCATCATTTTCAGGATAGGGAAATGAATGGCATTGGAGATTTGGGTGGTAAATTAAAATATGCCATACTTCTCAAGTTAAAATAAGATAATTGAACAGCAGAGGAGAACGTCTAGGGTTTATGTTGAAATATTATAACTCCAAGAATCATTAGCTAATTTTTTTTAAGAATACTTTCTACAAGGGGCGCCTGGGTGGCACAGCGGTTAAGCGTCTGCCTTTGGCTCAGGGCGTGATCCCGGTGTTATGGGATCGAGCCCCACGTCAGGCTCCTCTGCTATGAGCCTGCTTCTTCCTTTCCCACTCCCCCTGGTTGTGTTCCCTCTCTCGCTGGCTGTCTTTATCTCTATCAAATAAAAAAATAAAATCTTTAAAAAAAAAAAAAGAATACTTTCTAGAAGTTTGGGTTTACCTTGTTATAAGCCTCAAAGTTCTTGCTACACGGACAGAAGATGGGTTCGCTTTTCTCTTTAAAACAAAAATAGAATAGGTGCATCTGGGTGTCTCAGTCAGTTATGCATCTGTCTCTTGATCTCAGCACAGGTTTTGATCTCAGTCAGGGTCCTGAGTTCAAGCCCCACGTTGGGCTCCACACTGGACGTAGAGCCTACTTATAAAAGAACTTTAAAAAAATAGGATAAAAGATGAAAAAAATAAGGGAGTTCGTTGGCTCAGCTGGTAGAGCATGTGACTTGATCTTGGGGTTGTGAGTTTGAGCCCCATGTCGGCTGTAGGAATTACTTAAAAATAAAATCTTTTAAAAAAAGATGAAAAAAATGAAATTGTAGCTCAAGGAATTTGGGTAACATGTAATTAATGGAACACTATATTGAAGATTAGTAGCCATCAAAATTAGTAACTAAAGATGTCCTAGAATGTAATATACAACTATGTATTTTACAACTGTTTGTTCACAGCTTGAAACCGTTAATGGAGGAGACAGACTGAAGGGCCTAGAACTCTGTCCCTTGTTCCTACCTTTCTCAGCAAAGATAAATCAAGACACACTTTGAAAACTCCTCATTTGGGGGAAAACTTAAGTGCATACTTTGCTAAACACACACCAAGGTACAATTATGTCCGCAAGGTCCTGTTTTAGAATGACGACTAAAATGTGAATTCTACCTCTGCCAGTAGCATATACATCCATTTCAACAGGGAAAATATACAAGTGTATGTGCATTTATGTGTTGTGTATGCAAGTATCTATAGAGAAAAGGTCCACAGGAAAAGCACAGAAAAAGTGCCATTGGTTTTGAGAACAGGGACAGCTTCTGATGAGTTTAAATACGCAAATTTTTGCAAGAAGCATGTACGCTCAGTATTGGAAGAGACAGAGGTGGAATATCTGTCAATGACAGAGTGCTGAGGAAGAGAAAGGGGTAATTACTGCAGGAGGCACAGAGACAGGAGACTGGATCACGGAGATGAGCAAGCAGGATGTAGTTCACTGCAACAGCAAGTAGTGAAATCATTCCCTGAATGCTATTTGGACTGGAATCTCTGGGCTCTTTCTCTAAGAATATTTGAGGTTTTAGAGCAAGCAAGTGACACAGACAAGATTTACACCTTCACAATAATGTATCGCAGACCGGAAAAGAGACAGACACTCCCCAATAAAAGAAAAACAAAACAAACATGAACCACCCAGAAAATTTCTAATAAAATCTCAAAATAGAATACATTCTCATCTGTCCAAGATGAAGAAAGAACCTCATGACTCATTTCCAGCTCTATGATTCCGTTTGAGTATTTTAATATCAAATAAGGTAATTAGCAAATCACACGTTCCTTTAGGGTCAATAACAACTAACTAAGCATAAAAATTAGGACTAAAGAAAATAATTATCAAAACATAAGCAAACTTTCAAAAAGTGTTAGAATTTTTTACAGATAAAATAAATGATATTACAAACTTTTAAAAATTAGTGCATTAAACTATAACTCAAATTCATATTACTACCATTGATTCTTTAGACATTGTTTTCAATAATCTTCCCGTGATTTTGAACATAATATATTACCCTAAAAAATGGAAAATATTTTAGGAATACTATATAGATTCTAAAAATTGGTAACAAAGGGGCACCTGGGTGGGTTACTCGATTAAGCATCGACTCCCGATTTTGGCTGGGGTCATGATCTCAGGATTGTGAGATGGAGCTCCATGTTTGGCTCCACGCTTAGTGTGGAGTCAGCTTGAGATTCTCTCCCTCTCTTCCTCTCCCTCCTCCTCCCCCTACCCCTGCTTGTGCTCTCTGTCTCTCTCTCTAAAATAAATAAATCAATCAAATCTAAAAAGTAACATTTAAAAAATAAAAATAGGTAACAAAGTCATTAACCATGTATCAAATTCTATCTGTACTAGATATTCCTTCTTGCATTGTTTTTTTGTGATTAGATACCTTTTATGAAAAGGACTAAGATATTCTTAGCATTCACCATTTGTTGAAGGAAGGAAAGAACAAATATATAAATATATTACAAGATAAATGTCCATTTCCATGCATGATCTTCACTGCACATATTCGCTGAACAAAGTACTTATCTGCTGCTCCTGTGACTTTGCATATCCTGTTCCCTCAAGCATTATTGCCTCCTCTGTCTCACCTCTTCTAGGTTAAGAGGACTTTTCCTCCTTTAAAAGCCAGGTCAAAGAGGAACTGGTATTAGGAATTGATAATTCCTGTTTTATTAGGAATTGATAATCCTGTCTTTTGCATTAAACCAGCACTCTATGAATAATACTGTCTTTGGTTAAGTGTGTATGTTTTATTAGACTAAATTATTTAAGCAAAATAAAATAACATAATCACATCTGCTTCCTGTTATCTACCATAGTGAAATGTTTCAATGAATGAGGATGTGTGTCTGTGTATCTGTGTATATATACGTACATATATACACACACGAATATACACGTCTATACTAGTTTAAATCGTGTTCATATATATGCTTATATATACATATATATATTAATTTTACTATATACACTAAAAAAAACCAAAGTAAAATGTATTTGAGTTAAATAACTGATGTATAGATTGGAATGAATGAATCGTAGTTCCCTTCCAGCTATAAAGTTTTACGGTTATGAAGAACAACTACATTTATCGATGGTTTTCAACACTGACTGAACATTACAATCGTTAATAAAATGCTTTCAAAATAAAGATCTTCAGGTCACTTTTCTGGAGATGCTGAGGCAGTAAGTCTAGAATAGATAGTTCTCAGGCTTTCACATTTCAGAACTTCAAAATTCTTTTATAAAACGCAGCCAGGATTGGTAATTATTATCATAGAGGGACTACAGATACAACTATGTCTGTGATACTTTGTCAACTTCTCATTAATTTTACATTAATGTTCCAAGGTTCTTGTACATTGTAAGGGTAGATATACATTTTTCCTCTGTATGATTTCTTATTTATAAGATGCTTTAAGCTGGGTAAGAGAAGTTTAAATGGTATAAAATGCTTTCTCCTGAAAGAATAAGGACTTATACTCAATTACAATTTACACCTCTTCAATGGCTCTATCAAAATTTCAAAGCTTGAGTGCCCTGGTGTGTTCAGAGTCTGGTCTGGAGAATTTATGGGCATAATTTTTTTCCACTTATTTTTTTTTATCTAGATACTCTTCAAAGAGGATAGGAAATTCAGGAATCTAAATATGTATACACATATCACAAAAACAATGTGTCTGTGTCTACTTACAGTTTTGAGCAATATTGGGTTTTTATCACAAATGCATATTCTTAGCCACATAATAACATTACGGTCTTTAGGACTACATCTTCAAGTTATTAGCACGTTTTATCATGAATGCTCTTGCATATTATCACAAAATATCACATAAATGAGATACTTGCTGGGTCGCCTTAAATCAAGACCATTTGCCTAACAAGACAACGATTATGTAATTGAAACACAGGGATCTTTATAAAGTATGAATGCTCATTTCCGAAGTTCACACATTACTTTTAGTAAATAGGACTATTTTCCAACACAGTAGTTACCAGATGGTGGCTTGCTGTCAGATTTACTAAACTAGAGAGTTAAATACATGCATTCTGGCACAATATTCCCAAGGTAGTCTCTTTTTTCATCTTTTCATTTTCTAATTTCCATCCCTTTCAGGTGGAAATCACTTCTGTAAAAAAGATAATTGGTTGTGCTTTTCAGAACTGAGATGTTTGCCTCAGGTTCAGACTGTCTCTTAAATTAAGACAGACAAAAACAGTACCTTAACTTTTCCTGCCCCCTGCTATCTCATCATTTGTAAATGTACTTTCATGAGATTTCTTATTATCATTTTCAATAAAACCCAAACTTTCTCTTTCTCTGCATATTATTTTTATTTAATGTTGTTCTTTTACTCCTTCCCTTCCCTCCTCTCCCCTCATCTCATTTCTTTCTAAAGGAATGTTCTGCAGCCTAGTGTATACAACTCAGAATTACAGTTAAGAATCTCCTCATAATGGGCAGGAAAACAAAACTCTTTAGATAACAATGTCTTCATCCGTAATAGTATCTGTAAAAAGGATAGAATGCAGCTTTTCCAAGTATGCTTCCAGAAACACTGTTTTATGAGAATGTCAATTTTTATCATTTGTGTAATTTTAAAATTCCTCCTTATAAATGTATAGGTCCCACCATATCCTTCGATTAGTACTTTCTTTCTTTCTTTCTCATTTTGTTTTTTGCTTTTCTCTTTAGGGCTATTATATTCTAGTGTCTGGATCTCACAGAAAGGATTTGTCTTTCTCCTCATTGTGCTTTGTGAAACGCAAAGTAGAACATAATGTAGAAGATACTGTTACTCATCAGTACAATGAGGAAAAGGGGAGCAAAAATAATTAGAGGGGCGCCTGGGTGGCAGCGGTTAAGCGTCTGCCTTCGGCTCAGGGCGTGATCCCAGCGTTATGGGATTGAGCCCCACATCAGGCTCCTACGCTATGAGCCTGCTTCTTCCTCTCCTACTCCTCCTGCTTGTGTTTCCTCTCTCGCTGGCTGTCTCTCTGTCAAATAAATAAATAAAATCTTTAAAAAAAAATTAGAGAAGAGACTTTGGATTTTGGACATCTTGACCTTGCAATCTCTGATATATGAAGAGTATGTTACTCACTGATCAGAAGTAAAATTAAGGATCATTACTAGTAGTAAGAGAGATTCCAGAGTGGGAACTTGGAGTGAAGGCACATTGCATAAGATCATTGACTGTCACTCAAGAGACAAAGTTTCTATAATAAAACAGGAGGATCCAGTTTTATGCATAAGAACATACAGCAATGAAGAATGTGAGTTTCAGAAACGTAAAGGTGTGATGATTATTGTGTAGCCTACAGACACAAAAGTTGACATTAAACTCTTTCCATGCATGTGAAAGATCTGTCTGTTCCCAGATCCTTTGGGAGAAAAGCAAGCAAGTCATGTACACTTAACAATTATACTTACTAAAAATGAATAAATAAATAAATAAATAAATAGACTTAGTCAAACAATCTACTAAAACTAATCAAAATATCACACGTGGCTCTGAGTATAAATAAAAAACATTATATAAAAATTCTCAAGAATGTGGTAAATACCCTATAGATTTACTAATTTTTTTTTTTTTAAGATTTGATTTATTTGACAGAGAGAGACAGGCAGTGAGAGAGGGAACACAAGACAGTGGAGTGGGAGAGGGAGAAGCAGGCTCCTACCGGAGGAGCCTGATGCGGGGCTCGATCCCAGAATGCTGGGATCATGCCCTGAGCTGAAGGCAGATGCTTAACAAGTGCGCCACCCAGGTGCCCCAGATTTACTAATTCTTAACTTACCAAATGTAAACCCATTAACAAGTGAGCTACAGACTGAAATGATTCCATATATTAAAATGAATTGTAAACTTTGATGATAACTTTAATTCCTTAACTCATATTTTTTAACCTTTAAGAGGTCTTAAGTAGGTAAAGTCACCTATGATAACTCTTCTGGAAAGAAAATGGCCAAGCACAATTTGAAGATATACCACATGTGGTTGTTGAACATCTTTCATTTGTATGTAAAATGCCAACAGCCCTAATTTGAGTTCTAAACTTTAGTTTAGAACTAGTTTTGTATGTTGACTTCTAAACCTTGATTTAAAAAGTTAAATGGAATTGTTTGTCCATTTTCTATTTTTTTTTCTGTTGCAGCCATGTAATAAATGTTACTCAATTCATTCAGTCAACAAACATGTCCAAAATACTCACTACCTAGATCACGTGCTATGTTAGTGCTGAGGATACAACCACATGGAAGGTTGACATGGTCTCCTGTATACAATTTGTTAAGATATTATTGACATATTAACAAAATACTACGCATTTTTAGTATATAATCATAGATTAAAATGCCTCCATAATAAAATATGCTCCGAGCTACATTTTGTAATGCCATGAAGACATTTCCCACGTTTGCAAAATCTGGCCAACATTTGGATGCCTGGGTGATAATTACAACACAGCTGGATTATGGGAATTGAGACTTTCATAGTTCCATAGAGCCTAGCTCCTTCAAAGTTAATACCACAGTTGAAAAATAACTTTTGACATTCTAATGAAAATGAGGATATAGTACATTTTTGTTCAATCTGCCTCGGTCAGTGACCTCCCATTCTATGAAAAAGGCATTTCCCACCTACATAGGTGGCCCATACCACCCGTGACCTCATGCTTATATCCTGTTGCCATAATTAATTTGATTAGGGATGAAAAAGTGAATAAGCTGAGCAGAAAATTCTAAGCAATTCTGCACTTTGAGGCAGTCAGGCAGTCTGCCAGGAAAATAGAAGTCTTCACGGCTTGGATAAAAAATTGTGTAATTCTGGATTCATCAGACTCTCACTTAATCTCCAACATTTTTCAGTCTTTTGCCATGTACCTGTGGCCTATGTAAATTATAACTCAGTCTTCTCTCCCTGGAAAAATGTTGTTCATTACATATTTTTTCCCTAGAGTTAATCTTTATTTGATCTCTGTTTTTCCATCTCATCTCCTGTGCCTTAATGGTAACTCAGTTCTCAGGGGTTCTGATACCAGCTTATCGAGCAGAGTAAACGCTTTGAACTGGTCCAACTTATTAAACGCTAAGTGTTTGTGAAGGTTGAATTAAAAAAAAATTAATAATTTATAGCTTGTACTGTCACCAGGGAGTTTCTTAGACTTTTTTCAATTTTTTTTTAAGTAATGAAGTATTTCCTATATGTATTCTCCATTTGAAACACAACCCTGCTCTATGCATTAACACAAAGATTATGATTTTAATATCACTGCAGTTTCTACAATTTTCCTCTTAATTAGAGTGGCTTTCCTAAGACTCATCCTGGCTTTTTCTGGGTAGCTCTGTACTCTCTTTCATGACAATAAATCAAAGGGGGTCACTGTTCAAGTGTACTCTAGGATCATTTCTACAGAACAATGAAATCTAAATTGTATTACAAGTCTCAAATCCAAGTAAAAACCCCAATGTGCTCCGAAAGTACACCTAAAACAGTTTTTGGCCTCACTCAGCTTATCCAATCAAAAGATATGCCTCTGCTCCACCCAAATAAAACATCAAAAATACAATTAAATTTTTTCAGTGTTTTTCAAAGATTTGCCGAAGAACGATTCTATTTCATGACATACAGTAAAATGTTCTAAAACTCCTCAAAGCAACTGGTCAGAAACCTTGTTCCTGCTTGCCCATTCTCCTTTCCTGCAAATGTCAGCCCATACTGTCTGGAGGGATTTTTTGGGGTCTCTCTTTCAAACTTTGTTCTCATCTATATGCTTTATTCTGTGTGTAGCAGTCCATATGCACATTAGAGCTGTAAATACAGTACTTTCATTTATTTTAGGAATATTTTCCCCTATTTTATCCCTGAATTCTTTTACTATTTTGTTAGTCTTCTTTTATTGTTTGTCCATATTGATCGCCTTCTCTCCTGATGCATGAATTGCAGGATTTCTTTGCTTAACTTCTATAATTAGCTCAAGATGTTCTTTATGTTATTAACTTGCTTTTGGCTCTGGATAGACTTCTGGCTAACTTGGGAAGCTTCTCTCAGACATTCTATTTGCTCTGGCAGAGTGTACCTTGGCTGCCATTACCTTTTTCTGTTTGCCTTCACCATAGTTTCCATTAAAGAGCCAAGTGAACTTGGTATTTTCTGTAGCCAGAAAGCATGCCAGTGAGGGAGTGGGAATGAGGTTTCCTGCAGGATGCAGTTCTGGCTGGGATACCTGGCTCTGTCTGATCAAGGACCACGCATGTAGCCAGTGGGGCCTCCCTTTCCCAGTCTGGCACTGTATCTAGAAAAGGGTGAATTAGCTGGTACTTCTTGGTTTGTCCCTGGACACTACCTGCAGCAATGAAGATTTCCTCAGTTTTTCTTTGGTGCTACTACAGGCTGCCTACTCAATCCGTTCTTCCCTTCTCTCTGAATTATAGCATCTCACTATGCCTCCGAGATCCTGACAACTCACGTTCCTTTCTCAGTACCACCACAGAGATGAGGTGTGACTATTATCTTCTGATGTTCATCTTAAGTTCTTTAAACCTTATTGCCATTATGTTACTATGAATTGTGTCATTTTGTTACTATGATTCATACAAAGCAACAGATGAGGCTTGCAAGCCTGTTAAGCAACAATTGTTGCAACCTTTATCATATGTTCTATTACATCATTTTGATTAACTAAAATTGTGATATGATGCCATTTAATTTCATTTACATGAAATTCGAGTTGACTATAATGACAGTATGACAATCATATGTAACTGACTATACAAAAATAACCACCCAAATTGAAATAGAGAGTACTTTTGCCAATAAATATCTTCAGATTAACTCATTAAAAGAGATGGTTACACAGTGTGAAGTGTCTAAACAGGGAATGAAAATATCCTATTCTGCCTGACAAAAGACCTTGCACAAGTCACTTAGAATCTCCACACTACTGAATTCCCGTATCTGTAACATGTACAAAATGTCCAGCATGACCAGCAATGATATCAACAGATTAAAGTTCTATAAGAATTACTTATTGCTTTTGTGGCTTCATTCATTATTCTAAAAATAGTCAAACATACATAGAGAGAGATAGACGGATTTTTTTTTTTTTTTGAGAGGGAGAGAGAGTGGGGGTAAGGATAGAGAGAGAGGGAGAGAGAGAATCTTAAGCAGGCTCCATGCCCAGTGCGGAGCCGGACACGGGGCTCGCTCTCACAACCCTCAGATCATGACCTGGGCTGAAGTGTCAAGAGTTGGACGCTTAACTGACGGAGACTCCCAGGCACCCCCAACCATATATATTCTTGACCTTATAAGAACTTCACATAGGAATGGATACATTTCACAAGAAAACTATATCCATGTTTTATTGATAAAATTCAATTTAATACGATTAATCATTATACTATACTATACATTAAATACTATATTAGGTTTTGAAAAGCTTATAAATATAAAAATTTAAATTCCAAACTTCCTTTTACAAATTACTTTGTTACTAATTCCCCCCTTTTCCTAATATCATAGAGTCTGAAATCTTTATTTACTCCTATATACACTGTTCAAGTGTATATACACAGTATATCTATATGCTTCATATTTCTCAAAATTATTTTCCTTTGGTGCTTAGACTGTAAATAGAATGTAGGATTGACTTTTCCTTTGGTACCTTATGTGCAGATATTGAATGCAAGCTGAAAAACAAAAAGTAAGAAATGTGCTTGCTTTCTGTTTGTTTGACTTTGGAACAAATGTTAGGGAGAAGACAGGTCCTGTGTTGCCTACATAGAATTTCTTTGGGGACATATAAGAACAAACAATGCTGCATCAGAGGAGGAGGAAGACTTTCTGAGATTCTTATTTTAGAAAACAATAAGTGAGGATGAAAATGAGACCAGTTAGAATGGCTGGTTTGGGCTTCATTTATTTTTGAAACTGATTTATTGTATTTTCATTACTCAGCTTCAGTCTTCTACTTTTACCATTCGGTGACGATTTTAATCTTCCTCTAGGTAATGAGATCACAGGTCAGTTCTGAGTTTAATATCAATATGTTACCTGGTAATATGGATGCAATAATAGATGTTTGGTCATTTTATTTTCACACTGAAGAGAAGTGATGATCATACTAGGCGTGGCATGAGACGTGTGTGTTAAAATTATTCTCATAAGCAAAATAATTTTTTCTTCATACCATTTTCAGAACTGAAAAGACACTACAGAATACTGTGTTGATCTTATGAATACTGACAATCTCCAATCATAACTAATATTTTTGTTATTATTTTTTTCCCTAATGATCAAATGTGACTATTACAGTGAGGTGATTTAAGTAACTACATACGTGAGTTAAAAGTCATGTGCAGTTATTGGACAGCTAGTTAGTTAAAGATGAAACAAGGGACAATTAGGCATTCAATGAATAATAGACACTTTTTGTGACCTATTTTTTTTCTGTGTATTTTAACATTAACAGGTGTCAACCCAAGGTCTGTTAGAGAGGACCTTCAAAGTGAAAAGTCCTGCCACTTACATGACCAAGTTTCTATTTAAACATTTTGATTCACTTACCGAGCCTTTTCCAGACTTTCATCTTAAGTGATAATCTTGTGTCTACACTTATCCCACCTTTTTCAGTGCATCTTTTACGTGAAGTGTTTTCAGGTGCTTTCTCATCCCTGTCTCTTTGTGGTTCCTCTCAAACTATAAAACTAGCACCTGTTAAAGATGAATATTTTCAAATTAATGTATTTGACTTGCCTGGAGTGATCTCCTATACTTTGAATCTTTTTGAGATATAACTACTTTTGTTCTAATTACACGGCTTCTTTCTTCTCATCTCAGTTCAAGCATCAAACTCCCATTCCTCAGACGTTCTAGGTTTTTCTGTATTCAAACAGTGTTTCTAATCAATGCATTCAAATAGCTCCCAATATGATACCAGAGGGTCTGAACCACAGGCATTTTTCCTGCATAGTGCTTGTTTGTTTGTTTGTTTGTTTGTTGCTGTTGCCACTTTTTCCATTTCTACACTGTCTTTCCTGTACAGCTAGGGGTTGTCTCTGCCCCCATTATTCTTGCCTTTGTCTTCTCCTGGAGTTCTCTCTCTAATGACCCTTCTCTTTCTCCGTATGATGTACCTTTCTCCAAGCATTAAAAACAATGGACAGGCATTATCAACATAAAGAGATACATTCTTCCTGCAATGTAATGCCCATTCATTAACTGTTTACCTTTTTATTTCTTCGAAAGCACTGCTAAATAATTGAACAGAACTACTACATTCAGACTGTATATTTATTTCCCTTGCAGATACTCTGAATCAACCGCTTAAAGATAATATTCTAAATCAACCCAAGGTACTCTTTTAGGCCACATTAAAATTCATCTTGTTCTGGAACCCCTTATTATCAATCTTCAGTCAACATAATGTCTGCAATTCTTAATACTCATTCTACATTTATAACGATGCCTGATTGCACATCTAGCCTGTCTTATAGCTTCCAAATATTCTCTTTGAAAAGATCCTAATAGGCTTTTAAGAGTTCTGCTGTGATCCAATGGTTAAAAAAGAAAAAAAAAAAGTATTTGTTGTTGGCTCCTTAGCTAAATAATTAAAATACTGACATTAATTAAAAAAAGACTAGATTTTGGCAAAATAACATTTTATTTTATTATACTGAAATATATATATATGTGTGTGTATATGTGTCAGAAATTTTGCTTTGTGTTTATTTTTAAGGAACTTCAGAAATAGCTAAGGAAAACCAAACATTTAAATAACAGTTACTATATAATGATTCATTTTGTGATAAGAGGAATGATGCTCTGATCGCACTATACTTTGATTAAATATAGAACTGCATATATCAGATACAGAATCTTTATCACCCAGATAAAACTATTCAAAGCTGGAGCGAAACAACCTTGTTCACTGGGCTTACCGCTCTGAGGCTTTCTTGTTTAACCATAGTGATTAAGTAAACAGCTACGAAACCAGATTAGAAAATAGTTCTATTGCATTTCAAAAGTAACCATACATTCACAACTGTTCTATTTAAAATATTAAATGGTACTACTTACTTTTCTTAGTCTCAATGTAGTTTTTTTTTCCTCTAGACAGAAAGAAATTTTCCATTCAAAATTGCTCATAAAACTTCTTGTCTTTGTAATCAAGTTAAAACTAGAGGAAATGACTTGCCTCCATCAGCAGGATACCATTTTATTAAATTCAATCAAATGTTCTATTTACACACTTCAATCCTCAATAAAATCCAATTTTATTATTTGAAACCTATAATCTTCAGTGAAATTGAATAAGTGTATTTCACCAAAGCTGAAGTGCTCTGTTATATTAATCAGCTAGACACGATTTTAT
Source organism: Ailuropoda melanoleuca (assembly GCF_002007445.2). NCBI lineage: Eukaryota > Metazoa > Chordata > Mammalia > Carnivora > Ursidae > Ailuropoda > Ailuropoda melanoleuca. The sequence goes on along the minus strand of NC_048235.1, from coordinate 9,285,467 downwards.
AAAAAGGTGGGGAGGGATGGAGTAAAGGCAGCATTGGTGATGGTCTGAATTTTGCCAAACTGTTTTAGTCTCCATGAAGTTAATTTTTAGATTTAATGTCAAAAATTTTATTAGCTAAATACTACACACTGGAATGAAAATGTTTGCATTTTAATCCAGGTTTTATGTTCCACATGAAGAGATTTTTCTTGAACGTATTTTAGTATATTTAATTTACAGAATTCTATTTATTGAGTTTATAGAATAGGCACCATCTGCTTGGAAAGTCTAAGAAAAGACAAAGCATAAAATACGGGAAATGTAATTAATTAAAGACAGTGCCTAGTTACAGTGCTTCAGAATAACCGTAAGTTGTGCCTTGGTAACAGTAAGTCTCAGTAAGTTGAACCCACAAGGGCATCAAGGCAGAGCAGCCACCGTACCCGGCATGGCTCTCCTTCATGTTCTCAATTAAGTCTCCTGAATGGCTCTGGATCTACTCTGAGGAAGCCTACTGGGTATGTTTCTACTTTATCAATAAAGCAGAAAGAATGGCAGTGGATTATGAGTCAGATGCCCTGTTTATAGCCATGGATTCAGAGTTAACTATCTGTGCAACTTTGGGCACGTGACTTAAACTCTCTGAGCCTCAGCAAGTATGCTGCCAACCTCCGTTCCTCACCTGTGGTAGAAAGGGCTAATTGATTATGACATGCTTCATATATTCTTATTCTTCCATAGTGGTTCAGGCAGTAAGTTCCAATCAGTTGAAGGCAGTATTCCATTTTTCACCTACTGCCATCCTAAAACTGGTTAATTTCTAAGGTCATTACCATTTGTAACATTCCAGTTCCAAATGCCCCAAAGCAATTAATTGATTCTTGGTATTCACACTCATAATGGCTCCTAAAGCTCCCAGCTCTCCAGATAGTCCTCCTGCTCTTTACAAATGTTTTCTGGTGCTTCCTAGCTCAGTGCCCCTTCGTCTGACTGCAATGGCTACATTCTGATTCATAAAACTGAAGTTTATTAAAAATGTATATACATATATATACATGCATATATCGATCATATAATTTATGTGTGTGTGTGCACGTGCATACAGTCTGAAAGAAAGCTGAATATTTATAACTTTAAAAAAGCTTAAGTCATTTATTTCAATTGGCAGTAACTTGGCAATGTTTACAAATGATATGTAATTGAAGAAAGAGGAATTCTGTGATAGGATGTCTTTTGGCTTTGAGAAATGTTTTCTGGAATCATTACTCTGTGCAGTAGTAGAATGGTGGAAATGTTACTCTGAAGTCAATCATTTCTTTGAGCATTCATCTGTCTTTAAATGAACTTTGAAAGAGAAAGTGAGTAAATGTGACATAAGTGACAAAACATTCAATTAAATAAGTCTCCTCCATATACTGTAACTCAGGCTTGGCAGAGTGCACCATGTGGATCGTAGCATGTATATTGTTGGATGTAAAGTTCAGACATTTATCAAGAAGCACAATGCTAGGGTAGGTAGAGCAACAAATCTGGAATTAAGACACGAGGATTCAAATCATGTCATCAGTCAAATGAGGTATGGGTTTAAAAGTGATTTTTTAACATAAAAATTATGAAAATATTGTAATTAGAAAAATACATACATTTAATTATAATAATAACCAGTGAGAACTTTTATTAAGAAGCACAAAAATGTGATATATAAGTATCTGTATATATCCATTTGGCCAGTTTGCTGCATTTATCATTTTTTATCTTAGATGTTAAAAAGTAACTAAATGTAGGGACGCCTGGGTAGCTCAGTCAGTTAAGTGTCTGCCTTCAGCTCAAGTCATGATCCCGGAGTCCCGGGATCGAGCCCCACATCGGGCTCCCTGCTCAGCAAAGACCCTGCTTCTCCCACTGCCCCTCACCCCACGCATGCTCTCTCTCAATCTCTCAAATAAATAAATAAAATCTTTAAAAAAAAAAAAAGGGAACAAAATGTAAACAGAATTTAACAGATTTCATTCCCTACTGGTGGCAGTAAGTTTACAAGGGCTGGCTATAAAGTAATAAGACCAAGCTATGTGATGCTTTCCAACAATTTAGTATGTGTATTGACCCTCTAACAATCTAGAGATAAAATAAATTGTTAAAAAATAATTTTCATGGTAAGAACCCTGGCTTCCTTTCCTTTAAGAAAAAAAAATGTGAGTTAATTTGAAATCAAATATTCACAGTTGTTCTCTCCATGTCTCTTTTCAACATCTATAATGGTGCCCTTGCTACAACTTTCAATTGCTTCTTTCCTCCCATCAAAGAAAACGGACAATCAATTATAGAATAGGATATCACAAAAATGCCAGAAATATATTGATTGGTTATACATGAAAGTGAATTCTATTATAAACTTGTTATTACATATAATAAGATTCTCTCAGAATGTGTCTGTTTCTGTATGAACTAAGTTGAAGATTATTATATAAATTGTAAGGGTATTTCTTTTGGTGAGTGTACTTTGTAAAAGGATCGTGATGTCTGGTAGGAGATGAATACGCAAAGGAAAAGAAAAATAATACGGTATATTTTTTTAAAAATATTTTAGTTTTAGTTTAGTCATATAATAACTATGCATGATTTTGGACTTATAAATTATGTCTGGACATTCTCAAGTCTTTTTTTTTTAACAGAAAATTTCCAAAAAATATATTCAAGGAATTGAAACAATATGTATTATTATACACACTAGCATATTCAAAGTGCTCTTAGCAATTTAAAAAGTTATTTTTCTTAAGATGGAGACTACTGAAAATTTGGACTACTGTGTGCTCATGGATTTTCCACATCAGCACAAAACAGAAACATTTAATTATTGATAAAAAATTCAGATGCCTATAATTTGCTCTATTCCTAAGGCAAAAAGAAGTAAACAGGGAATTTTTTTAAGAATGTATCTTTAGTCACACCATTTTAAACCCCATTATGTATACGCCAGGATAAAGGAAAGGTATCACCACATTGACTGGTGCTTATGGGGAAATTACATCATTTTTCTTGCTAGAAATTCAAATTTAGTGAGCAAATAAAGTGCTAAGATACTACAGCACACATACAAGTATATTTTACTAAAAATAATAAAGTCCTATCCCCAAAGCACACAGAATATGAATATTTTTATTAATATCACCGTCTACATATATTCGGTCACACAATCCAAAGTGCTTTCTCTGCCCATCCTTTCACATGGTATGCATGGATATGTTTATCAAATCATCACGTTGTATACTTTAAATATCTCACAGTTTTATTAGTTAACTACGCCTCAATAAAACTGAAGAAAAGACAATGGGAATTCATGCAGAGAGAGCTTAAAGGATTTGGCCAAGGCCACAGACTTCATCGGTGACCCACAGTGGACTAAATCTGTTCTTTCTCCCTTTCCTCTTGTCTTCCCCATCTCTTTCTTCTTAATATGTTATTCATTCATGTACCTGGCACCTGAATCAGGTGCCGTGAAATGCGCGGACAAACGAGAACCTCCAGAATACTACTACATCTATTGCCTACCTCCCTTTAGTAAGTGCAATCAGGCGTCTGACATGTAGGACCGAAGGCTCTGACTCATCAACAGAGGGTTCAGTCCCCAACAAAAAAGACATGACTTCAACACAGAGATGAAGAGAGAACTCCTAGGCAGCCAGATAGGCTGGCTGACAAAATGGTATGCATATGGCAAATCTCACGACGTAAAGCACGCATGTACTGGGAAGACAGATATGTTTCCTTGACAGAATAAATAAACCCAAAGTGAGTAAGCTTGACATGTTAGTTACTTCATGGCAGTGCCCCTACAGAAGTTAAGGAAAGAGGCCAGTATGACAAAATAGGTGCACATTTTTTACACACTCGTTCTCAAAATAACCATTTTCTTTTCTCATGTGTTTTTTTCTTGAGTTTAGAACATCGCCTTTGTCGATAAAGAAGGTTTTTAAAATGTAATAACACACCTTACTGAGCAAATTTATTTAAAATGATATTATTTGCGATTTGTCTTATTTTATATTGCTAGTTTCCACCGAGTGCTAATAAGTGCTTGCCATTGAAGAGCTTCGCATTTCCCATCTGTCACCAGCATCCAGCAACTTCACCTAGGGGGAACTGTCAGGGAGATTGCTATTCTCCTTTGTAACACCCCGAATCTGTCTCACATCATTTACATACAGATAGTTACAGGCATTCATCATTTCATTATGCTGACGACTTCACTATTCTGATGTATAATGTCTCTTTAATGAGCCTCAAAAAATACAATATTCCTTGATTTATGACTGCTTAACTGAAAAATTATACAAATTGGCGGAAAAAAAAACCCTCATAATGTATTTTCCTTTTTCCTCCACATTACACTTATATTTAACAGTGACTCATGACTTAAGATCATGCTTCTTTGACAAAAAAAATGATCAGAATTTGACTTCGCATGTTTTAGTGCCACTGCGTTTTATGTGCATATTTAAAGCTGCAGAGTAAAGCCAAGGGATGCTGACACTAAAAAGTAGCAAATTAAAATCGATTTTTTTTCTTCCCCCAAGAAAGATGTGTACTGGACAACCACTTTTAATATCACTCTAAGTTTGAGAAGGCTTCTTCAATCGCAGGGAAGATTTTCACCCTACTATTCATTTTCCCTTCTGTAAGTAAATATTAAGAACCCTGATGCCAGAGAGTGCTCTGTCAAGCAACAAAGAAGTAGTAAAGAAAGAAGGAAAAAACCCAAAAAGGGAATCTGAAAAGGGAACAGCAGCGTGGGAAAAGGTGAAGCTGCTTTCTTTCACTGACTGCTTAATTGCAGCCCCCTCTTGAGATGCCAGGCACAAAAAGCTGTCACCAGCCTTGCGTCCTATTCTCCTAAAAGCTCTACCATGGAAGGTGATGAAAAGTGTCCTATTTATTAATTAAAAATCATTTCCCAAAAGGAACTGGTTGTGCCTCAAACTGGCAAGGGCTCCAAAGAAGTATAAATTGTTCATGTGCTGCCATTTTTTTGCAAAAGAAAGCCTTTGAGTGTAGTGTAAATCATATTAGAATGAACACTACATACAATTAAGAATATAAACAGATCTCAAATCTCAGAAGAGCTCATAAATCAGCATGAGGAGGGCATACAAAAATAGAACAAAATTTAGAAACTTGCATCCTTAGATTTGATATAAGCTTCTCTTAGGTGTAGCTTGCATTCAAGACATCTGAGATTATTGGTAGCTTTTGGTTTAAAAAACAACAAAAAAGCAAACAGAAAACCAGACTAAATTAACCCAGAATCATCAGGAAAAGAGTGGTTCAAGTTAAATGGAAGTAAGCATAGGACTGTTCTCATGTAGAACAAGTGAGAGGATTGCATATAGAAATCCTAATAAAAGACATATAGTGGTTGCAGACATACATACTCCATAAGAAAATGTCCTTTTATAAATACATACAAGAAAATTGGTTCTATTACTTCAACATTACCTTTTTATTCCCTAGCTGGATTACTCCTTTCAGGCTCACAATAAATTACTTTTGGTTGTATCTAAATATGTGACTCACCCACAGAGAAAAGATAACAACCAAAGTTGGGGAAAAAATGTAATGCGATTCCATTTATTTGGGTATTCTTAAATAGAAGCATTCTAAAATATATTTAAACCAATTTAGCACTATTCACAAAAAGAGTTTTTTTTTTTTTTAAAGATTTTATTTATTTATTCGACAGAGATAGAGACAGCCAGCGAGAGAGGGAACACAAGCAGGGGGAGAGGGAGAGGAAGAAGCAGGCTCCTAGCAGAGGAGCCTGACGTGGGGCTCGATCCCATAACGCCGAGATCACGCCCTGAGCGGAAGGCAGATGCTTAACCGCTGTGCCACCCAGGCGCCCCCACAAAAAGAGTTTTTAACTCCTTTTAGTAACTACTTGGAAGGGGGAGGAATGATGCTTTTCCTACTCTCTGTATGTAAGAGCTGTTTTAGGAGGGATTCCTTGAAGGGCCTCAGGGGTAAAGAAAGAATACAAGTCGTGTGTTAAATTTGAATTATAGAAGATCTCACCTCACCTACGAAAAGCAAGATGCATCATGTTGGGATTAACAGAGCATGAAATCAGCCATAATACTTGGCTTGCTAAAATGTTAACACAGAGGCTGATGAGAGCAGGGAAGGTTTCAGAGAAGGGTGTAGGCCTTTGGAATGCCAAGGCCTATGTGACCACTCTGCCATTGGAATGCCGCGGGGAGTTGTCTTCCATAAGCTTTCCTAGCCCAACAGTCACCCTGTGAGCTAAGAGATGTAGGCATTGTTCCTTAGGCTATGTTTAGAAGAACTCCTCGAATATGCCCAAATTAGCATATCATATATTTCCTGTAAGCAGATCCTCCCAGTTTCAGTAAGATGCCTTATCAACATCATGTGCTTGAGAAACAGTGATAAGGATTTGTGATTATCCTGAAGGACCAATAAAAGCGGGGGCAAAGAAGAGCAAAGGGTCTTGGCCTCTGAGCACTGACCCCCTTGGCCTTCTCCTCTCTTTCACAGCAAAGTTTGGAGTTACCTTTCATCCGTCGGTACGGGGATTGCTGGCCATTCCTGGCAGTATCATACAATGTATATACAAAATATTCCCAAACAGATGCTTATAGTTTTAGGATAAAACCAGTCTTAATGCCAAACATCTTTGAACTGACCGGGCATTTAGGCCAAAACATGTCCTGATTTTTACTCTTAGTTTTGCTTTAAGAAAAGGGCTAACTGCTAACGGCACTGAAATATTAATCTCCCTGAGTATCCTATTTACAAAATTGCCTAAAGAAATATCAATCATTTCCTCTGTATTCTAGTCTGGGATGATGTGCTCATTAATGGGCCTCTTCATCAATGAGATCAACTAGTTTACCCTAAATAAAAACAACAGCAACATGATAATGAAGTCGCACTGTCAATCACTTGCCCGCGTATCAGAACATGTCATCTTCACAATAACCCTTTTAGATGGGCATTATTTTTATCCACATTTTAAAGATGAGAAAGCTGAAGCATTGAGAGCTTCCATGACATTGACAAACAGATCTAATGGTGCAGCTGGGCCTGCAGTCAACAAGGCCCTGGGTCTCAAACTTAGATCCTTGTAGGAATCGGGCTTTCTGTCTTTCCCGGTGTCTAAGCTTCATATCACGCCCTTTAACAACAAACAAACAAATAAAAAAATCCAACTAACCAACAAGTTAATAAACAATAAGAAAGCCTACCTTAATTCCATCATCCCCTTCACTTCTCACCTAAACCGCTTCTGTCCCTTTATCTTCTAATCACTCTTCAATCACTGCCCCCTGGCCTTGGCCTCACTGCTCCACTAATCCTGCCCTTGCCAAATGGCGGAAACCTGGGGCCTATCAGTTTCAAGGATCAGGTCAGCTTTGATCTTCATTGATCTCTCTTTTGCAGTGAGCTTTCCATCATCCCTGACTTCTCTTTATAACTCAGGCCACAATGACTTTACTGGTTTCTCTTGTGTTGCCCCTTCTGACCTTTCCTCAGGTGCCTCATTTGGGGGCTCCCTTTTCTCCACCTTCTCATTAGGTATCATGCTCCTTGGGGTTCCATTTCTCGTCCAATCATTGACTCACATTTTTTAAATTTAAATTCAATTAACCAACATCTAGTACGTCATTAGTCTCAGATGCAGTGTTCGACAATTCATCAGCTGACTCACATTGTTAAGTGCCTGCAAACTACCTTCACCTGGGAGTTCGACAGGCACATGCTCAAGATGCCCAAGGCCAGACATACCATTTTCATAAACCTCCTATGTCATTACCTCGGTATGAGACAGCAGCATCCAACCAAAATGGAACAACATAGAGGCCACTTTCTTGGTTCTCTCCCTAGCTCTAGCTCACAAACACCCAATATAAAACAGTACGTCAGCTCCTTGTGATCTTGTCACCTTCACATATCCATCATGTCTCTATCCATCCCTTCCCTACATTCTCAGCCTCTGCTGTATTACTGTTCAATTTATTTTCTGAGACACCAAACTGCTGTAGTTCACAGCACTCATCATGGTCTCCCCCCTCTTAAATCCAGCCCCCGCTCCACCACACACCCCAAGTCCACTCAATCTGGTAATACTCACTACTGCCCATGGAAACCTAGTGCCTCTTTTCAGTTCCCTCCTAACATGTTACGCATGCCTCTAGTCTTCAGATATATTTAAATAGAAGTAAAATGCAGTGGTTACGTGTGTGGCCTCTAGACTCAGCTTTACCACTCACCCGAAGACAGGTTACTTAACCTCTCTTAACCTTCCTTCATGGCTGCCTCACATCCACAAAATGGAAGACAACCATAGTACATAAGTAATAGAGTTCTGTGAGGATAAAGCAGAGCATTTTGAGCAAGGCTGGCATATATTAAGCGACTCTGCAATACTGCTGTAATAGTTTATAAATATTCCCCCCGGGACTCCCCAATACACACCGTGCTCCTTGAAGTTGGGGGCTTATCTTGGTATAACTAGCACTTCACACCAAGCCCAGAGCAAGGGCTCCTATATGCTGAAATTGATTGAATAAGGCAATGTGACACAGTGTTCTAAATAAAAGACCAATTGTATTGGCTTTTGCTCCCTAATTTAAACTCAAGGTGATTTAAGCAAGTAAGATGATGCGCAATGGAGAATTTCATTCCAGATCAGAACCTATGTGTGGTTTTTCAGGCCTGACCATAGGCAATTATGTGGGCATTTCCGGGTGGGCCTCAAAGGCGAGAGCTGCCATTTTCCCACTTGACTGGCTGCACAGCTGGTGGGCTGCACTCTCTCTAGGGAGTTTCAGGACACACACACACACACACACACACACCTGGCCAGCCCTGCTCTTACACATCCACATTCCTAGACCATACATCTTCAGCCAGAAACCTCTTTACCTTCCTCAGGAGGCTCTGCTGTGACCTCCTTATGGAGGAACCTTGAACACACAGCTCTCCACTCTGACTCAGTACCTCCCGCTCCTAGCTCTACCTCCTTTACCTCCCCAGCACCCTGGTCCTCAAAACTGACAGAGCTTTTCATTCAGAGCTCTAATCGGCATAAATGAGCCCCACATCTGCGCTGATCCACCTGACTCCCAACCAGCGTGTTCCATGAAGGGAAAGGAATTAGGGAGGAGTCAGGGCTTTCTCCACATTAGCTTCCTGCTTATATTATCCCAGCAAGTGATTAAAGGCTTGACTGTTACTTTCATTTTGGCTTACTGTCTTAATTGACTACTCAAGACACCTGGCAGCTCAGCTTTCTCCAGCTCAGCCCAACTCTTGACAACTAAGGAAGAGACGAAGGAAGGTGGGAGACTGCAAAAGGAAAATATCCTGAAATACAATTTTTTTTTGCTACCTTTCACCTCATAGGAAGGTATCTTTGAGTGCTTCCATGATTTAGAAACAGGACACTCTTAAACTACAAGACATCTTAGAGATTTCATAATATAATTTGTTCATGGATATATTATGGACCTGGAATTCTATATGACCTAAGGGCATAGTTCAGGGTGGTGACAAGGCTATACTGACTCCTAGTTTAAAAATCAAACTTCCATAGTGTGTATATTATACAGGGTTGAATCTGGAAATACACCAACTTCCAGAATACTCTGCTTTTTGTGTTCCCTTTTTGGAGTCGGTGTCCGTGATGTCCCTAAATCACCCATTATGGCGCTACTCCAAACCCAAGTGGCTGGAGAAAAAAATTAGAATAATCTGAAAGCAGAAATGTAAATATATGCGCTTGGATCACACAAGTCTGAAACATTAGCTTCTTCAAGTTTCCAAATGAACTTAGTTCAGAATGAAGGCTAAAGATTTAAGAATATATCTCTCGATCACCACAGACTTAAAATCATCTAGATTTAGACAAAGGAAGAGTAGATATATTAGCTGACAGGATTTAATACCCTGTTTTAAATCAGTTTTATTTGGACACTTCTAAGAACAAGGGGGCACAAACAGGGAGAAAAAGAGATAGGGGGTGCACCTTCACATGTGTGAATCCCTTGGTGAGGAACAGGGACCATAAACATGTTTCCAAAAGAATGGTCATCAGCCAACAGTGCCCATGCGACAGATAAGGTAGGACGATGAGGGCTCTCACCTCACAGTAAAGAACATCGTACGATTCTGAGAAGTGAGGGAGACCTTCAAAAACCTAGCGCAGTACCTTCTACCACAGTGTATTTGGCGGCTCCGTTCTGGGTCTAATTTCAGAGTCTAAAACAAAGTTGAAATAAAAGGACATCAAGGAATTCATCTTTGAGAATAGATGGTTTCTGAGACTCATCTTTGCATCTCAGCCTTTTCCATATTATTTTTCCATTTTTACTGCTTGGTATTCCTCAGTTTCCTCCGGCTATGTATCGAGCATTAATACCCTTTTCTTTTTTAAGAAAGAAATACAAATCCTGCTGGCAGGAAGTTAAAACCTGTTCCTTAATAATTGAAACAAACTTTGTAGATCTGCCAATGAAGCTCCTAAATGCAGGCCTTTGATAGTAAGAGCCAAAATTAAAAGAAAAAAAAAAAAAAAGCTCGATGGAAAAATCCCTAAGTATGAATAAAACCGTTTCCTTTAGAATTTAAATAGTTTGAAAGAAGGAAAGATCTCAGTAAGAATTACAAAGAGTGAGTCATGGTATACTTTTCACTGTTATTTATTATTTAAATGAAGATCTTTTCTAAGTTCTTACATGATGCAGTTTTTCCCTTAAAAACTCTTATTATCATTATTATTATTATCATCAGGTTATCGTCATGCATATGGAAAACTATAAATACCTTCTAATATTAGACTTAAGGACAAAAGCAACAGATTCAAAAAAATGTGATTTATCACCTACTGGGCTGTTTATTACTTCAATCTTAAGTCTATGCATTTAAAAATTTTATCCCAAGGTAAAGTTAGAAAAATCACCTCAAGTACAGTACAAATTATCTGCCAAACAGAGCAAAGAGGAATTTGCAAAAAGCTAATGTCAAGAGAATGTTAAATACCTATACTTCAAGAACAAACAAACAAAAACAACTGCTCGTATTAAGTAAACATCACAATGAAATATTTTATATATTAATACCACTAGAGGGCTTGATAGGTTTTGCTTAGTAAAAAGAATTTCTTACACCAGGCTGCCTTCTTGGTAGAAACAAACTTCTATGTATTCATTCTTCTAATCATAGTTATTGAAAAACACATGTGTGTACATCAATACAAAAATATAATAAAATGATTAGATCAAAGGAAATTTTATAGACTGAACAACGTGTTAACCAATTTAGGTGTGTTAAACTGTATGGTTTCGAGTATCACTTAGCCTTAAGTGACATTGAGTATTATTTCTGCAAATCTGTATTTGACAACATGGTTCTGATAGATGGCCTAGGACATTTTGGAAGAAGATTAATATCTTTAAAGCAACTCATAGATTTCTCTCAGTTGCAAGTCACCAACAATGTTAATTAAAAATAATTTGCTTTCAAGTAGTCTCTATATTTTACAGGAATATTTACTTTCATGAAAATTTTTCTATGACTCTTAGAAAAATTAAATTACAGAAGATATTAAAATTGAATGTCTTTGAATTCCTTCTTTAATAGAACAAGCAACATATTTAGTAAAGTTTGATTTTGTTGCAAAGGGTATTTGGTTTCAAATCAGTTTCATTATTCTGTCATATTGTGAATACATATTTTTATGTGACAATGAGAGAATAAAACTTATTAGACTCAGCTAAAGGAAACAACTCTTAAGACTGATTCTAAAACATTCACTTACCCATTTAAAATATGAAGCAGATCCATTACCACAAGTCTAGGAACAATGTAAACTATTGCTACAAATAAAATCTTCAAATTTTTATATGAAAAATCTAAGCTATCACCCAATATGTGAAATACCTCTGGAATTATGAATAGCCAAATGAAATATAAATGGTTTCAATCATAAGCACTTTCCGAATTATGGATTCAGTTTTAGAAAAAAAAATGTATGTCACAGAATATTTAAAAAGATCTTTCATTATCTCAGTTATTTTTTGGGTTAACAGCACAAATAAAAACATAAGACATATCTGAGTAGATGCTGGGGGGACATTTAAAATGTGTAGCCATCTGTGGTGCGTGGGAAGACCCTACTGGTGAGCTCTGAGTACCACTAGAGATATCTACATGTGATTTTAGGACCTAAAGAAACCCTAGTTGTCTGGAGGTTTTATTATTGAATACAATCTCCCCCAGACGTTACGTTCTTATATGTAATTCATGGGACTATCAAAGACATTGCACAGCCCAAGAGCGACGACCTTTACTCCGCCAGCAAAATGGCTATCATTTAATCCTCTTTACCAATCATAATAGCACCTGCTCACGAATTACCGTAGAAAGCTGTGGAATATTATGTAGAAAATATGTTTTTTCATGTATATGACCAAACCAAGCCCTCAGGTCCACTGACAAACTTTTTGCTAGGTTGTGTTTGTCTTTATTCTTTCTCGACATAATACTTCTGTATGATTACACTGCAGATGTGGTCAGTAAAGAGCATTTGGTAACTTAATAAGGTCCAGATTAAGCATCTGAAAAATGGAACTCATGGCAATTATCACTGATAGTCTGATAGATGTAAAAATGTCACCAATATTTAGGCATCCTGCCTTATAAATGTTGCTCATTTGCTATTTTTCTAATCTTATAACTCAAAATTTATTGATTGTTTTTGGGAAGAACTATCATTTTTCCCAGCCTGGATTTATAATTATTTTACTTTCTCATCAGAAAACTGCCACACTACTAAATATATCCTGGCAAAGATCATCATAACATAGTAAACAATTGTCATATTGTACCTCACTTCACATCTGTTTACCCCAAATATTTATTTATTTATAGAAATGAAGAGCTTTTAGATCCAGGATATTTCTTTTTTCTTCCCAAGTAGCTATTCTCTTACCAGGCAGTGTTTCGGGAAATTGTAGTACCCTGCTTATTACAGCTCCTACGCTACATACATTATTCGTAAATTCTGTTAAAGTGTACCACACACCACATTACCGAAACACACAAAAAATATGTATTTTAATTTCATTAGAAAGTACTTACAGTGACACACCTCTTTGAGTGATCTTAATGCTTCATCCAGAATAAATATCACATGAGAAGAATATGCAGAGGTTATTTTTATCTCCTTTCTCTAATTTACATGATCGCTGCATTCAAGTCTGAAAAAAAAATTTAAATGTCTCACTATTAAATACAATGGCATAATTTCTATGTAATTTGTAAAACAATAAGAAAATGCTAGAATATTTTACCGAACACAGTAAGTTTCTGAATACTGAATAACTACAAAGAATTTTAGTAATGCAATTTATATACGATGCAAAAATCATCAGGCCCACCAAAATTATATGAAATATGCAGTGAGCAATGCCAAATATTACTCCTTTTGCTTTCCCAGTAAGATGGGAAATAAATTTCTACACACTCCAAGCGATCTCAACCACATATATTTCTATTCAAGAAAAGTACGTTTAGGATACTAACAAAGGTAGAAAATATACTCTTTTTTCTTTTTACCAGTTAAGTGATTTTCATACAACCAATCTAGAGTATTTTACTGAGTTAAACTAACTCTTAGTGTTGAAGCAGTCATAGGGACGTCAATTTTATCCTTCTATATCCACTTAAGTTATGAATATTCATGTTATGTTTAACAAAACATACATATTTCAACATTGAATGAAACTGAGTGAGAGATTTGTTAAAGAAATTTGTAAAATAATCACGATTTTTACGATGAGCTCCGGAGAAAGACAGAAAATGTGTCAGGGTATCTTCAGATTCAGTGGTCTACAATTTGCATGGGTTGGGGGAGGAACAAACCTTTGCAGGAGGAAGGTTGCCCATAGCTTAGGCATCAGTGGAAATCAAACCAACAGACTTTAATGCAAAGGATTTCCAATGGAAAGACTCTTTAAGGCTACTGACTTCTTTATGTTGTTTTAGTGGTAATAAACTTATTATCTAGTAATAAAAGCGACAAAGTTTCAAGATAGAGTTGTTTTAGTTATTAAACAAATAAAAGCAACTTCAGGTAAAAATGCTGTAACACTCTCACCCCCACCTCCCAAAGTCACAATATGGTGCATTCAGTTCCTGTGAGCCCCCAAGATTGTCACAGAGAATAGGAGCAGCAGAACTCATCCAATGCCACCCCTGTAATCTTAGTCACTGTGAGGGGAGGCAGTCTGAAGCATAAACAACATGGAAGAACTGCCTCTCCCAAACAAAATCCCTAGCTCTGAATACAATTACTAACTAATGTCAGTCAGCAGTAGTTTGAACTATTGATAACCCACTTCCTGTCTGATTGGCTGATTTGTCTGGTTTGATTTTTTTTTTTAAGATTTTATTTATTTATTTGAGAGAGAGAGAGCAGGCATGGGCAGGAGGATGTGAGGAGAGGGGCAGAAGAGGAGGAAAAGGGAAAGAATCTCAAGCTGAATTCACCGATCCTCACTCAAGCCTCAGTCCCACAACCCTGCGATCATGACCTGAGCTGAAACCAAGAGTCCCAGGAGCCACCAAGGCACCCCTGTTTGGTCTGATTTTTAATAACATCTTTGCCTCTAGTGCATGACTTCTTTTTTTTTCCCTTCCTGATCATATAACTGTTAATCCCTGCTGTCCAGAAACTTCAAGGATCAGTTTATATATTGATAATAATTCTACACAAAAATTTCCAGGTAAAAGAACACAGATTCAACAATTTCATTCAGGAGTATTCTCAATTATAACTTCAGTTTTTCTTTTTACCTGTTCACTTTTCTGTCTGTGAACTCCTTTAATGTATGTGTTAGTTCTCTGTTAATATCTTGAATAATCTCTTATATTCTTTTTAGTAACTTTGGTATTAACATTGTTTTCTATTTTATTTTTAATAAATAATTCACAAATTATTCATCATGTTCCAGGCAAAAACTGCAATACTGAAAAAAATCTATCTCCGTAACTTCTCTTTTGAAACTGAAGTATAGCTGACACACAATGTTACATTAGCTTCAGGTGTACAACATAGTGATTTACAATTCTATACATTATGCTATATGCTACCATCTGTCACCATACAATGCTATTACAGTATCATTGACTGTGTTCCCTATGCTGTACCTTACACCCTAGTGACCTATTCATTCTAGTACTAGAAGCCTTACCATCCATTCCTCTTCACCCATTTTGGCCATCTCCCCATTCCTTTCCCTATGGCAACCAGCAGTTTGTTTTCTGTATTTATGGTTCTATTTCTACTTTTTTTGTTTGTTCATTTTTAAATTTTCTTAGATTTCACATATAAGTGAAATCATATGGTATTAGTCTTTCTCTAACTCATTCCACTTAGCATAATATCCTCTAGGTCCATCCCTGTTATAGCAAATGACAATATCTCATTCTTCTTTATGGCTGAGTAATATTCCATTTCACTAATGTTTTTTATTTTAGAATTATTTGTACATTATTTCTTTCAGTATTTCTCCCAGACTGATTTGTTTCAATCTTCATTCCCTTCTTCTGTGTTTCAGATGTTTTTGAATCCTCGAATTACTTCATTATGCTCTCACATTTTGGAGATAAAATTTGCTTTAAAATTTATGAGACTAGTCAGAATTCTTTCTTATATTATCTTGGGTCATTTAAGAAAGGTATTTTTCATCTCCCATTTATTCATGGATTTTGCCTACTTTCGCTCTGTATTGTGGATGTGAATGTTTATGTATAAATACCATGAAGTTGCTTTTGCAATTGTTGAATGGGGCCAACAGATGACTGAAATAGCGTGTGTGTGCGTGTGTGTGCATGTGTGTGAGTGCACGCAAGAGTCTGTAATTGCAGGAAAAAGAAAAAAAAGGAGAGTCTGTAATTGCCATTCAATGCCCTTGACTCAAATATTCACTAAAAATTGTTATTTGTGTTACTGATTAAGATTCTCTTCTTGGGGCGCCTGGGTGGCACAGCGGTTAAGCGTCTGCCTTCGGCTCAGGGCATGATCCTGGCATTCTGGGATCGAGCCCCACATCAGGCTCTTCTGCTGTGAGCCTGCTTCTTCCTCTCCCACTCCCCCTGCTTGTGTTCCCTCTCTCGCTGGCTGTCTCTATCTCTGTAGAATAAATAAATAAAATCTTTAAAAAAAAAAAACTAGTCTGTGCTNTTCTCTTCTCATTGTTTGGATTTGTTTCCTCTATGTAATCAGGAGCATACAGTCAGTCCCTTTAAGTTATAGGTCATTCAAGAAATCACTAGGTTGTACACCTAAAACTAATTTAACACTGTGGGTCAACCACAGTCAAATAAAAAAATAAAAATAGGGGCACCTGGGTGGCACAGTGGTTAAGCGTCTGCCTTCGGCCCAGGGCGTGATCCTGGCATTGTGGGATCAAGGCCCCACATCGGGCTCTTCTGCTATGAGCCTGCTTCTTCCTTTCCCACTCCCCCTGCTTGTGTTCCCTCTCTCGCTGGCTGTCTCTATCTCTCTTGAATAAATAAATAAATAAATAAAATCTTTAAAAAACAATAAAATAAAATAAATAAATAAAAATAAGTATTTGTTGAACTATTGAATGAACAGACAAATGAATGAATACAGAGTTTCTGCATCTGATCTAATGACGATAGTCACTGATCCCTCAACTCCCTATGTTAAAGGAACATTGTGCAATGAACTAACAAGACAGTTTGTATGCAAATTCTTCTTGCTTGATGACTGAGCTATGTGTTGGTTTTCAGGGTCTTCTGTTTTGGTTTCCATTCAGTTTGGCATTGTAAGTTAGCTGGAAAATTTACAAGTTCTAGGTGGCTAAATTCACTGATATTAAAGTTGAATCCACTTAAGGACTCCTTTTCAAGACTATTAGAGACCAATGACAGTGCTATCAGAAATGTTGAGGGGTGCCTGGGTGGCTCAGTTGGTTAAGCGTCTGCCTTCGGCTCAGGTCATGATGCCAGGGTCCTGGGGTCAAGCCCTCTGTCAGGGTCCCTGCTCCCCCGCCCCCCGCCGCCCTCCTGCTCATGTGCCTGCTCCTGCTCTTGCGCTCTCTCTCTAAAATAAATAAAATCTTAAAAAAAAAGAAATATTGAGGCAAAAAAAAAGAAGAAAGAAAAAGGATGTCATTATCCAAAATTTCACAAAATTGCAATCAAGTCCTGAAAAATTTTGAAACAATTTTTTAAACTGATATTTCGATTCTACTTCAAAGTGGTTGTCAGTTGCATTGTAAGCCTTGACAACAACGTTATAATCTACCTGGTTACCTGCGGGACAATGCAAAATTATAAGCTTGGAATCAAGTGCAGAAAAGGTGGAGAGAAGAAGATAAGGATTCTTCCATTCAACATCCGTGTCCTTTTCCTTATAGCCTCACATTCTCACTCATGATTTGTGCTCTAGCCCTGTCTTTCAGCTTCTGGAAAGCAATCAATGAAAGTCAGGTCTATTTTGCTGTTCTCAAGTGGTCTACCCCTCAGCATCCTCTTCTGTTCTCAGGGGACATCTCACTGCTCCACAGGAATGGCTGATGGTAGAACCCTAGTGGCTCCTGGATTCCTGGGCCGCCCTCCAGCAAAATGGCTCTTAAAATTCCATGTGCTGACAAAGAATAAGGCTCTTGCCAGGACATAAACTTCCCCTCATGCCATATTTAGATTTGCCTTCTCTGACCAAAAATAAACAAGCCAAACCAAAACGAAAATAAAAGCACGGTAGCTTCTGAATCACATTATAAACCAAATACTCTCTGATGTGTCCTTTGATGCGTTGTGCAGCCATTACTCGACCTAGGCTTTTTGTACAAGTAATTGTTGACTGGATCATGTACAAGATGAGATACTTTTTGCCACTATGCATACATTGCCAATCCTTCCTCATTTGATTAGTTCAAGACAAATTATTTAAAAATGACTTGACTTGATTAGCCAACATTTAGTGTTACTTGTTAGTTGTTACTTAATTTCAACATTTATTTATCGAGCCATATGGGTAAGTGTCTTAATGTGGCCCAGTAGTATTCTTCTGTGTTAAATTTTCTGAAGTTAGTATCCATACTTTACTAAAAAATCTGTAATGTGTGGAAACAAATAAGTAATTTTCATAGAATTTTAAAATTAGAAGCCTCTATACCATAATACTGTAAATTCACATGGAAGAAAGAGATCAGATTTCCGGGACATATTTGCAAGCTGTCTGCCTGATAGTTGGACACAGTATATCATCTGCTTGTAACAATGTTCTCAATGGTATTTAAATTCCCAGAATATTCAACTAAAACATCTACATTTTGGCTTCATTATATTTTGGTAAGCATATCTGGGAACCATGCCACCACTAAAACCACAAATAATGGTTAAAAATGAACACTGCATTCTGACTTCTATTTTAGGATTCAATATGCAGCATTCTACTGTCCACTTCCCCCCAGCATCCTACTGACTCCTCAGGGGAAGTCACTGCTATCTTGAAGTGTCCGCCCCAGTCACACCCACTGAAATGCAAAACACGAGGCAATAAATGTTTGGTTAAAATAGAATACACAATTTTGCACAATAGTAACAACAATAACAAAATAATAGTAACTACCATCTATTAATTAGTCATGATATGCCAGGCCAACAATATATATCAATTTTTCATTCATATATGAAATAAGAAGTATCACTGTTAACTTCATATTGCGTATTAGGGAAATGAGGCTAAAGGAGCACTAAGTGATTTTCTCGAAGTCATATACTGGCTAATAAAGTCAAGTCAGTTTCATGACAATGTTAATTCCATATTCTTTCCATTAAATTACACTATTTTATGACTGAACTGTTTATGACAGAAAGTGAAATGGTTTTTAACCAACTTAGTAGGAAATCTCATAATATATAACACATGACAGGCAACACTTTCATTTTTAAAAGTACACTGTATGGATATGTGATGGTTTTTTTAGCTAATAAGAAAAAATACTGAATAAAACTTGAAAAGGCTTGGATCTTATGAAGTATCATATTCACATTAAATTAAATAATAAAGATATAAATGTCAACATGTTAATGCTGAATTTCTGAGTTAAGACATTATAGAATATACATGGGAAATAAAAATGAGATATTTACATGACTTCTAGAAAATAAATATACTCAAATATATTCTGCATTTTTGAGGTTTCCACAAAAATGAGGAATAATATATATAATATTAAATATCCATATTATGTACATATTTGTATATAATATATATTTATATAATATATAATATTTTTAAATTCCTGATTTTCGAAGAGTAAATGTTAAGGAAGATATAAAACAAAATGTAAATTCATAAAAATGTTTATACATTGAGCAGTTTAAATCCATATCTAAGTAAGGTGATTCTATCTAATCTGATGTCATTCATGTTAAAATAAATAAATGAGTCTAATTAGCACTGCACTCAACCACATCAGGTAGATTCATATTTTAGACAGGAAATATTTGTAAGATTTCGGATTATTCTTTCAAGGTAAACTAAATTAATGGCATATACTGTGTCTGTACGAGAGAACAAAGTGGGTAGGTTGATGTAGATTGAATTCTGAACAATGCAAATAACTTCATCCTATACACATTGTTTTCGCATCACTATCTCACAGAAAATCTATACAGAATATATTTTACATTACCATTAATTACTAATTACATGAGGAAACTTTGCTAGCCCTTCTTTCCTATAGTTTCTTATTTGTGTGTAGGTTTACTTTATAATTTCATGATGTTTCTTTTAATTACTAAACAAACTCTTGGCTCTCACCAAAGCCAGTATGTCAATCAATGATGTGGAGATTTGCTGACAAATTTCAGATGCCACAGGAAAAAAAGAAAAATACAAAAATATCTGCCTATTTCTTCAGAGAAAAATCAAAGAATAAGTTAAGAATTTGGAAGAATGCACAAATTATACCCTTAAGAAGGATGTCACTTCCTCATTAAGAAGCTTTAAAGTTAATCATGGCTTATTCATGTGAATTTTTCTTTTCTTTCCTTTTCTTTCTTTCTTTCTTTCCTTCTTTTTTCTTTCTTTCTTTCTTTCTTTCTTTCTTTCTTTCTTTCTCTTCCTTTCCTTCCTTCCTTCCTTCCTTCCTTCCTTCTTTCTTTCTTTTTTTAAAGATCTATGCCAGCTAGTAGTTTTTTAAAACCGAAATTTCATCTATTCTTTTTATTTAGGTCAGAAATTGATAAAACCTTTTAAATGTGGGGGGGAATACTTGAAATTTACAGTTTACTTTTTTTTTTAAGATTTTATTTATTTGAGAGAGACAGAGAGAGAGAGAGAGAGAGAGCCAGCTAGCGTGCACGCACAAGCAGGGGGAGGGGCAGAGGGAGAAGCACACTCCCCGCTGAGCAGAGAGCTGAATGCAGGCTAGATCTCTGGGGTCCTGGGATCATGACCTGAGCCGAAGGCAGATGCTTAACCAACTGAGCCCCAAATTTTACAGCCCCTAAATTTACAGTTTAATATCCAAATTAGCACAAAGAATTTGTTTGCAAGGATGAGCCTGTAAAGATACAGCACTGGCAAGACTGAGAATGGGACCTAAAGGCCAAATGCACATTGGACCAAAATGATAAAGTTGTCAAAATTCTGAATTGGTTGAAGATGAATTTATTTTCCACAGAAAATAATTCAACAGTTTCACAAATTATAGCCAGTGGTGCTTACCTGAATATCAGAATCACTTGAGGGAAGATCATTTACTTTGTGTGTGAAGCGTGTTTATGGTTTTGAACACTTATCTTTATTAAAGTGTTTGTACACTCACTAATATTGCGTAAGAAAAAAGTGTAAATTGTGATTTTGGAGAACTTGGGGACATTTTTCAATTTTCATGCAGCTTCCCATCATCGATTTCATTTTCTGCCAAATACGCCAGGTCTGTTTGCTGGATAATGTTGTAACACAGTTCATCAAAGTCTGGTGAAAATAATTGCTCCAAAAGAAGTTGTTTGAAAATGAATATTTCCAAGCATCAGTTCACGCAGTGATAAATTTTTCACATTCTATAGTGAGCTTTGGAAACTGTATTGCTAATTAAGCAATTATACCTAATTTTTCAAATATTTACTTTCAGGAAGAGACAAAAATACTTACTTCACTTCACTCAATGATGTAGGTATTTATCTGTTAGCCATATTTCACTCAAATTATTTATTTTGTTTACATTTAATAAAATATTCTTCACATAAAAGTTTTTGAAGACATTTAAAAAGCACTTCATGAGTCGAATAAAGTGATGTTTAAAATTTTTATCAGTTTTCCCCACAGAAAATTTTACATTTTAAATGTCCTTTGCATGTTAAAATGTGAAATTGGGAAGTGGTATTTATCTCAATCATTTAATTAAATTGCACAATGCAGTACCATATTCACTATCCTACCTTTTACCTTAAGCATACTAATACAAAATTAGATAGTGCTGTTTCTTTTGTCTGAGTAATCATAGGCATTATTGTACTTTTTAACCTAGGAACTCTTCCCGCACAAATAGAGAAAGCTATTCCCTTAGTGAGAATGATCATTGGTTTTAAAAGTTACTCGACATTACTGTGTGATCATTATTTTTAATTGTACTGATGACACTAATATTATACTCTGAGTTTGATGAACCCTTTTTAAAAATATGGACCACTGTTGCAAATCTTCCTAACCAGCACTTAGGAGTCTTAATTTTCTTCCATTTTATAGTTTAAATATTTTGTTTGTTTTGAACAATATGTTTTTTAACATTTTTCATGAATTCATGTATTCAGAAATGATGAAAAAGTTGTAAAACTAGAATGACATTTAAAATTAAAAATGTATATATCTACTCTTTTAAATTACAAAAAATATGCTGTGTCAGACAATTACTCACACAGAAATATGAAAGGCAGAGACATATACGTTCAAGACTTTGCAATCCAATTGATGAGGAAGAAATGGGAGCCACACTCAAAAAAAAGAAAGAAAAAAAGAAGAAAGAAAGAAAGAAAGAAAGAAAGAAAGAAAGAAAGAAAGAAAGAAAGAAAGAAAAAGAAAGAAGAAAAGTAAAGAAAGAAAGAAAAGAAAGAAAGAAAGAAAGGAAGGAAGAGAAGAGAAGAGAAGAGAAGAGAAGAGAAGAGAAGAGAAGAGAAGAGAAGAGAAGAAAAAAGAAGGCTAGGTTCTTGCTTCAACCAAATGAAATGAGGCATTGTTCCCTACATGTCAAGATCACAAAGTCTTCCGTCTTTGTTAAATGCATCCTCTGACATCACTTACAGCCAGCTCTTGACACAGTAGATCAGTCCCCTCTTGAATCCTTCCTGAAAGGGTTTCTTCCCTGGAAGTGTGGAGCCACACCCTCTCTCTTTTCCGGCCCCTCACTCCCACTCTCCTTCCAGTGTTTTTCCAGGTTTGCCCATCCTTGAGTCTAAGGTCTGAACTTGGTGCACCCAAGAGCACATTCCTGGACTTCTTGTCCGCTTTTCATCATTACTGCCTAGAGCTGCTGCTCTGTCCAATATGGTAACAGGAGGCACTAGGGGCTTTTTAAATATAAATTTAAATGAATTCAAATTGAATAAAATTAAGAATATAGCCACTCAAGCCAAAGTGCGCTTATTCTTATTTTTCTTGCATCTCCTACATCCAAAACATCAGCACTCCATTTGGAATCTACATTCAAAATATTTCCATAATTCCTGCCACTTTCCATCACTTTCAAAGCTATCAACTTGGTACAAGCTGCCATTGTCTCTTGCCTGGATTGATACAGTATATGAGGAACTCCTTCTGTCCTTGTCTGTAAGTCCAGTCTTAAAAAACACGGTGACCATAAGGGCAAGTTGAATCATGACACCCTTCTGCTAAACCTAATGACTTCCAATCTCGCTTACAGTGGCATCATAGACCTCACTTTATCTGGCCTAAACGTATTACTCTCACTCACATCTGTCCTGTGAACGTACCTAAATCACAACAAACATGTTTCTGCCGCAAAGCCTTTATACTCGCTTCTTCCTTCTTCAAGGACTCTCTTCCACAATCTCCCCTATTCCCAACCTCATGTCTAACTTCCTGTCTCTGCTCAAATATTCCTCTCTGGGACCTGATCACATTATAAAATATGACCTAACTCCCTTGAACATCTCCCCTTGATTTATATTTTAAGTAAAAGAATCCCCTCCCTCAATATTCTGACTTCTACTTTGATACCTTTCCAGATATATTCCCTCACATATCATAATCACATTAATAATCTTACTTTATAAAAATGCAACTATTGTATTTCATGATGTGTCTTTTTAAACTATAACGTATAGCATGGTCTTCATTCTAATTTAATAAAGTTTGATCTACATAATCCAGTTTAATAACCTCATAATTGTTTTTATTATGTATATTTTCTCACATAATGACGTTAAAATTGTTTCTGATTTAGGAGTATTAAAAATAGCAAGAAATGGGGGTGCCTGGGTGGCTTAGATGCTTAAGCATCTGACTTCAGCTCAGGTCATGATTTCAGGGTCCTGGGATTGAGCCCCATATCGGGCTTACCACTGGGCATGGAGTCTGCTTGTCCCTCTCCCTTTGCCCCTCCCCCTGGCTCATGCTCTCTCTCTCTCTCTCTCTCTCTCTCACTCAAATGAACAAAAACAACTTTTAAAAAATAAAACTGAAATGAACATTCTTGTATATTTTTCTTTGAACACTGATCTAATATTTTACTCATTTCAAACCCAACTGGTTGAACTGATACGTCAAATAAAATCTCTATTTTTCAATCTGTATAAAGTATTACAAAATTCAACCTCCTTAATCTACTTGAAGACAGTAAATACAACCTTATTTTTTAAATCATTACTAGTCACTGTATGTTTTTTTATTTAATGTTTTTGAGGTTCAATATTTTAAATGATGTGCTTTTTTTTTTTAACCTTCTTATCCCATTATTCCTCTGCCTTTCTCTTAAGTTGTTGGATAATTTTTCATTGTTTTGCATGAGTTATACATACACTTAGGTCTATTAACGCTTTTTCTGTTACATACATATGAATGTATATACACACATGTATAATTTCATTTGTCTTTCAAATGTATTTATTATACTACTGCTTTCTTTCCATTAAGTTTGACATTTTATTTATTTTTTATTTATCTTATTTTTTTATTTTTTTAAAGATTTTATTTATTAATTTGAGAGAGAGCGAGCATGAGCAGGAGGGAGGGGCAAAGGGAGAGGGAGAAAAAAAGTCCTCGCTGAACAGGGAGCTCGACACGGGGGCTTGATTCCAGGACCCTGAGATCATGACCTGAGCTGAAGGCAGACACTTAACCTATTGAGCCACCTGAAATTTGACATTTTAAATAGTCAAATCCATCATAGTAATTTAAGTTTATAATTTCTGAATTATTATAAGCAATGCATTTTCTTCAGATATTTACTTAAATTTATTTTATGCATACGTACACATTCTAGTTTACAAATAATATAAGTGTAGCATACACTTTACCATTCCAGCTGTTTGGAACTAAAATGCAAGTTGGGGATTCAACACTGTGTGTTTCTTCCCTGCTCCCTCTTCCCCAGTGAATAGACAGCTGGTTTGTAAAGGTATCTTGAATATAAACTAAATCTCTCTAAATCTCTCTAAATGTTTTTTCTTCTCTAATTTGTCTCTCTACTCCATTTTCAGATTTCACTTTTTTTTTTTTTTTTTTTTTTAGATTTTTCCTTACTATTCTTAAATCTTTATTCTTCCAACCCAGAAGTTCTCAGGATGGGAATGCTGAAGTTAATACAATCCAATGCTGGGGTGATGGAAGATTCAAAACCACGCATGTTCTTCAGAGTTTCTGATATCTTTTCTTAGGTATAATTCTTGGAAGTAATCTTGAAATTGTTGATCTCCAGAGGCCTATCACCTCTTTCTTGAGTAAATTACAAAGTTTAGCAATATAATCTACATTTAAAAATTATTAGGAAAGAAGTATTCCAAGTTTTTCCAATATTTTGAAAATACGATTTCTTATTAGTATATTTTAGACCATTACCATAACCACATATGTACATATATATTTATATAACATACATATAAAGAAATCTAGAAATAAAAAGAATAAATGATAGATTATTAAAAAGTTTCAGAGTACTGCATTACACCAGATTCATTGTAAGTTTCATTATGGTAATTGTGGACTATAAAACAGATAGGTTTTATTCAATATAATTAACCAAAATTTTGTAACATCAAAATTAAATAGCCATGTGACACAATTATAAACTCAATTAACACAAATATTACCTTTAATACTGTGATAATGTTTAAACAGGAAACAAGAAGCAAAAGTGAGAACAAAACATAAATTTACAAAATACACAGTTGAAACTTCTACTGTGTTTCTCAATTAAAACATGTAGCTAAGAAGCATTAAAACATAAAGAAAAATTTTGTTTTTCTAGTGAATATAGTACCATTAAACTGGAGTAAAATATTCTCCACATATATTCTCAGTTTACTCCTCTTCATTCTGCTACTTAGAGTGGCATCTCCCTGAGTCTGAATACGACATCATATAATATGTTGTTTCTTTTTTAGCTTTGGATATCTGGCTTTTGTTTGTTTTCTGATAACTGTTACTTCATCACTTTAGTTTTTATTCACAAATGCAAAATATGATGCTTACACATGTCATCAATACAAGGAGTTAAAAATGAAGAATGCAATTTTATAATGGTTTTTATGGAGGAAAATCATTTTTAAAAATCCTGTTGCTGTGGTACGACATACAATGGAAATAATTCTAAATATGTTTTATGGTGTAGTTGTTTAAAGATATTTAAAATCATCTCTGAAGACTATAACATAACTTTCACAAAAGATAACCATACACAAGCCCTACATTTTAAAATACTAAGTTAAAAAGTGGAATGCAAAATGGTATTCTCATTAGAAGTAAGCACATGTACCAAATACACGTAAACAGAACAAGGAATGAAAGGATATGGAAATAAAATAATTAAGTTACTAAAAGCATGGAAAATGAATGGATTTTTCTATCATTTTTATGATTTCTTTTAATATTAAATTGTTATTTGTAAAATAACAAAAATTTTTGAAAAATTACTTTTATAATTAAAGGCCCACAAGACTTGGGCTTTGGGTTTTTGCCTCTGAGACCCTGCTGATTACACTTCCAAATCTATTTACAGGCATGTGTGCATGTGTATGCATTCGTACACACACACACACACACACACACACACACAGTATAATCATGATGCACACCAGAAGAAACCACTGAAAGTAAGAGCTAGCTACCATCTTTACAGAAACTCACTGATATGTACAGATACCCACAGAGGAATTTTAAAAACAACACAACAACAACAACATCAAATTGTAGTTTGGATACTCATTATGCCTTTTTTATGGTCCAGATGTAGTTTAAACTGATGCATATCTAATTAAACCTGTAAGAGACTTAATTAAGACTATTTGAATTCATTTCATTCTGTTTGTTTTGCATCTGTCCATAGGATCAAAATAATAGTTTAGTGGCAATTTTGTACTGACACAGAAGATATCTGTGTATTTATGTATATATTCCAATATATATATTGAATTGATTGCATAGTTCAATTTAAACAATCACCTAAAGCTAGCAATGTTATGAGTTTCTAGAAACTGTTGTGTGTGACTGATGTGTAAACCCTGAATTACTATAAAATATTTAAATATCTTATATAAGTATCATATAAATAATACAACCAAGGCAAAAATAATAAGGATAATCTAGGCCTGTTTCATATATATATATATATATATATACACACACACACATACACACACACATATATATAAAAGCTACTTCTCCTATTCCTATAAGCCTCCTTACCCTAATAAACATGTTTATTTTGTTAATAATGTCATTTCTTTTCTTAGTAGTTGACTCTATGCTATGCTAAGTCAAATATCAGGAATGTAACTTTAAATATAACCTATTTCACAAAATCAGATTCCACTTTCCACCTAAAATTTTACTCATGACAAACTTTTCTTGAGGAGAAAAACCCTGGCAGTAGTAATTCATTTTATAATGATGTATTTCTTCTCATGATTTTTATTTCTTCAATGTGTAAACTACCTATATCCCAAAGGACATCCTTCAGTCATAGAAATAGGATATAACTATATAGTGAAATATTTCAGAATACATTTCATGCACCTACAAACTTGACTACAGAGGGAAAAGTGATCATACAATCACTGATATCAAACTGTACCCATTCATTATTATATACACATTTACAACAATCTCGGCAAAGCTATTATAGCTCTAGGTAAGGACGTTCATACTAGATGAAAAGCTGTCAGCTGCAAAATTGTGGGTTTCATATGGAATATCATAGATTGTAAACACACAGATACATTACCACATTTTCTCAATTCTAATAGCAATATTTCTTCACATTTTAACATTTCCTAAGTGAAGATACATCCTACAATGGATTTTAAAAGAAACTTGCCAGCTTTTTCTGCCCCCTCCCCAGGAAAGCTGATGTTAAATCGATGGTACCTTTTACAGATATTGACATCTTAGAAATGAGGCAACAGTTTAAACTGTGGCTCTCATAATGATTGATGCTAGCAAGAGCATCAAGCATTGTATTATTTCTACTACCACTAATTATTTTATTTTCTTAAATGTGCCCGTTTTTTAAAAGATTTTATTTATTTATTGATTGACTGATTTGAGAGAGAGTGAGTGCATGCACAAGCTGGGGGAGGGGAGAGAGACAAGCCCACCCAATGCTGAGTGCAGAGCCCATACAGGGGCTCCATTCCAGAACCTTGAGATCTTGACCTGAGCTGAAATCAAGAATCTGAAGCTTAACCTACTGAGCCATCCAGACACCCCTTGAATGTGTCCATCTTAAGGACAGTTCGAACATGTCCAATATATGTTTAGAAAAATTCCTTGTTTCGGTAACAATCATTTTTTAAAGCCCCACCTCTTTTGTGAACTATAACTAATGAAAGGCTATCAAAATAATTACCTTCTAAAGCAAATGTTATCTTAATGCAAAGTATCTAAATAAGAATTAACTAGTTTTGCATAACAAAGTGCTTTAAGAAGGGCAGCTTAAAAAGATCTCAGAAGCTACATAAAATTTATTTTTAATTGTTTAAAATCAAAACTAGTAATATTTGTTTTTATTTTCAAAAATGGATTTAGTGTTAAAACATAAATATTATTTTATTAATGTCTTAAATATGATTTATAATGTCAGATACATCACACTCATCATCAAACCCACTGAACCAAAAAAAAAAAAAACAGCTTAACATTAATAATGACATGTCGGTTCAGTGTTAGAATTAATTTAAAATAATAATCATGCACAGCAAAGGAAATCATCAAGAAAAGAAAAAGACAACCTACTGAATTGGAGAAGATATCTGCAAATGATATATCCAATAAGGGGTTAATATCTAGAATATATTAAAGAACTTCTACAATTCAACACCAAAAAACCCCCAAACAATCCAATTAGACAATAGGCAGGGGAACTGAATACCCATTTCTCCAAAGAAGACATACAGGTCGCCAAGGGATATATGAAAAGATGCTCAACATCATTAATCATTAGGAAAATGCAAATCAAAACCGCAATGGGATATTACCTCATACCTCTTAGTATGACTAAAATCAAAAAGACAAGAAACACGTGTTGGCAAGGATATGGAACCCTCGTGCACTGTTAATGATGTAAACTGGTACAACCACTGTGGAAAACAGCATGGAGATTACTCAAAAAATTAAAAATAGAAATACCATATGATCCAATAATTCCACTACTGGGTATTTACTCAAGGCAAACGAAAACATTAACTTGAAAAGATACATGCAACCCTATGCTTATTGCAGCATTTTTTACAATAACCAAGGCAAGTAAGCAACCTAAGCATCTATTAATAGATGAATGGATGAGGAAAATCTGATACACACATACACACACACACACACACATACACACACACACAGGAATACTACACAGCCATAAAAAGATGAGATTGTTCCATTGGAGACAACATGCATGGACCTAAAGTGTATCATACTAACTGAAATAAGTCCGACTGAGAAAGACATATGATTCTACTCATAAATGGAATCTAAAAAAAATGAATAAACAATCAAAAAGCAAAATAAGAACTATAAGTACAGAGAACAAACTAATGGTTTCCAGAGTGCAGGGGAGTGTGGGTTTGCACAAAATGCATAAATCAGAGATGGAGATACAGGCCTCCTGTTATGGAATGCATAAGTCATGGGAATAAAATAGAGCATCAGGAATACAGCCAATGGTACTGTAACAGAGATGAAACGGGACAGATGGCGGCGGTGAATATAACATAATGCATAAACTTGTCAAATCACTAAGTTGTACACCTGAAACTAATGTAACATTGTGTATCAACTATACTCAAATTAAAAATCAATCGATCAATAACCAAAGGAAAGAGAACCTTGACTATAATTGAAAAACATGAAAAATATGCATTGTTTTATCAATATGTGATATCACCTACCACTTTCTAAAAAGTGAACCAACCAAGACTTCACCTATTACTAAAACAGTTGTTCATTTAAAATGCTTTTGTTATTTATTACCATCTAAGCATGTATTTCAATGAATTTACGTGGCTTACTGATAATTTGCATGGGCCAGTTGTGGAGGATCACAGTTAATTCCTAAGTTTACTGTATCAAAAGTAAATTTTCGTTACTATCATGCACTGCTTCTTTTTCTCTGTGTAGGCATTAGAAGCACATGGACAGGAAGTCTGCTCAGTGAGTCAGTTTTTCTATATGCCATTATGAATTTGCAAATTTGAAAAATCAACACGAACTTAAAATCTCATAAAATTAAAAGAGTAAAGACACTACTTTGAAATTTTCCATTCCAGATATTCAGCAGCAAACAGAACTATTACTTTCTAAATTTTCATTACAGTAAAAACATTGTGGCTGCCAAGTCAACAGTGATATGACTCTACTGTAACCCAGCCTCCTTCTTGCTGTAATTGTTGTGGAAATCATGTAGCAAATTCCGACTTTTCCCTAGCACATTTCTGTAGTTTGATCACTGTTGCACTCCAAACAATAGTTGTGTGAGGTCACAACTGAACCTTCAGATTCAGGGAAAAATTCTGCTTCCCTCTCTGCAGTGGACAGAAATTGAATGGTAGCTTCTGTTGTGAATATAATTTATCAGACCTCTTCCTGCAGCAGTAAAGACACCCAACATGTCAGAGAGAGAAATAAAAACACAAGATTTTCAGTCTCCACATCCTGGAGGCTAACATTTTTTTTCCCTCTCCATATATTCTAACATTTTCTGGAGAGATGAGAAGAGTTTTTTTAAGCAAGACACTATTGGAAACTATGTCTCAAAATTTTTAAAAAGTACTTGAGTATCATTTTCAAAAGATTTCAATCTATCCAAGGATTGTGCAGTGAAAATAAATGTCGTAATATGAATCTTTCTGACTTGAATGGAGGCAAAATGGAAGGCACATTAAAGTTAGAAAGAAATTATTCCCCTTTTCTCCCCAGAATATTGAGACTAGTACTAGAAAAAGCTTTACAAAACAAAATAAATAAAAAATAAGATAAATAAAATAACAAAGCAAAGCAGTGATGGCAGGGAGAAACTGAATATTGTAAGAGAATACAACAAATGATATGTGCGTTTGCAATTATATTTGCAAAACAAATAATGGAGTAAATCCCACTGAATATTAGTTTATTTTTATAATCAACAAATTTTTACTGAAAGCTAGTATATTCAGATTGTATTCTAGCTGACTAGTTGCTTACAATGGTATACAAGGCATAGTTCTGTTCTCTAGTATTCACTCCCTTGGGAAGATAAAGAAAAGCATAATATGTACACAGGTAACTCCAATATGTGGCATTTTCTAGAGAGTATGTTTTTAAGTGATTGTATTTGTTTACTTCAGGAGCAAACAAAAACTTAGCTAAAAATGTCTTCATAATTACACTAGGTCAACATAATCCTCTCACATATAACAAATTTTCCTCCACTATTTCAGTCAGTTCTTAATATTTTTTCTCAACATTTCTGAAATCCTTCATTCTTTCTGGCCCTGTTTAAAACCCTGTTAAAATAATGCGCTTCAGTAACTGGGTCTCTGACTTCAATATATTGTCAGCAAAACCCAAACTGTCCAAAATGTGTGTGTCTTTGAATTCCACAATTTGAAGTGTGTAATGATGTCTTTCTGGGGTGTCTTCAAACCCCTTCCTGCAAAACACACCCCTGATATATGAATTAAATTTCTTTGCATGTATCATATATTATTAAGTATATCATATGACCTGCTTTTGTTTTATTCTATGACTATCTTTTAGTAAGTTACAAATGATAGACAATTTCAACAGCAACCCATTACTATTAATACGAGCACAGATTCAATATAACTTGGACCTTGTAGGGTTGGACATACAATGAAGATAAAATACAATCACTCCAGGGATCTCAGGGAATGAAACAGCATAAGACACATGCTAATGATCAGGGGAGGAAATCCAGTTGCATGTTTAGTAATCCAAGAAATTTTCAGCAAGAATGGACCATGGCAGGCACCTGAGAAATTCTGAGATGCTACATAAAATCAACTGACAGGACAACCAACTGACAAGACCACCTTTAAAACACAAACACAAGTACTTGCTGCTGTCTACTAACTAACACAGGGAAGTGAGTAGTGATTCCAGCAATAGTCTTTTAAAGGGGTCACCGTAGAAAGGAAAAACTGCTGGGAACAGAATCCTGTGCTTTTGTTTCCTTGCAGCCTTGGACAATAGGTGGAGGGAGGTGGCAACGCTATGAAAGCATTTCAAGTGTTAGTGCTCTTGATCAGTCTCTTTCCTTTGACTCTATCAGGAGTAACTTTACAGATATACATAAATCAGAGTCCACCAGGGACCCCTGTTCACTAGGCATGTTGAGAGCTCCCGGGGTGACACACCGTGGAGCACTTGCTCCAACTCAGACTGCTTCCATCTGATAGAGAGATTTATTTCCTGACAGCTGACAGAGTGCCCGGCGATATCTGACAATCCCTGGTGTGGCTCTAATCAGTAGCTCGAGGATGAAGTTCTCTGAACTCTCTGAAGCTCTGAGTCTTGCTTTTACTTAAAAATGACTATTTTGGTACTTTGAAAGATCTAAGTGGCTTATTCTCTCATCTTTTAGAAATTCAAACCACTCCTCTTTACCTTTAAGCATAAAACTTCCCTCGTCGCTGTGTTCCTTCTGTCTTTTGCACCTGTGGCTTTCTTTTGAGGTAGAATGTGTCAAGCTGAAATGAAGCTGATGTCAAGCCTAGGCAGTCCCAGGCAGGACTGTCATTCAAAAGTGATCTTCCAGTGTAGTGTGAATGACCTCATGAAAATCTGAACTACACTACTTCTGTCAACAGATTATGCGAAGATATGAAAAAGTACCCACAAGAACTATCTTGCCCATTCCCTTAATTACTAACAACTGTGCTAAAAGACTGATGTGATATCTTAAATCATTTTAGATATATAATGGACTTGATAACATATCTGTGTTTTTTTAATCTAAATGAACCTAATTATGCTGCATGATACACCCAAATTTTATTGGCCTTTGCTTTAGTGGAATTAGAAACAGTCGTGGTCCTATTACTTCACCAAGAAAGCTTTTAGGTAAATCACTTGCAGATTTTATTGTTATTTTTAAATTTTTACTTCTCTAGAAATACAGTTGATAATAAAACCAGAAGCTAATGTCATCTTTTCTTGTCATTTTTAACTATAATATTTTAATATTATCATGATTACATTAAAATGTCTTTTCATTGCATTAAAATCACATTTTAAAGATGTTTGTCTTCCTTTTCTGAAAGAAAAATAATAGCATATAAATATATTAGTGCTTTAAGGAGGATCATAAAATTTTAGGTTTAAAATATTATTTTAAGAGTCTCCTAACTGTTCCATCTTCCATAATTTACAAAGTGAAGAGGCCAGGGCCCAGAAAACATTAGGGACTTGGCTTGCAGCCTGCTGGATTTTAGTATACAAACCCAGATTTCAATCCTGGTCCTGATCAGACCTTTTTTCCCTCTTTTAAATATTTCATCTACAAAAGAAGCCTATATTTTCTAAGTTTAAAATTACACTATCATATATTTCAAACATCTCATTAGTGTTAAGTAGATGGATTCCCTGTCCTGTAATTTACCTGAGAGAAAATCAAAAGCAAGGGATGTTTTACCCCAGATAGATGCCGCTAACACTGGACAAATCAGAGGAACCAGGATTCCTGGGTTTTGTCTGATCTTTCTCATGTTTATTTTCATGCAATTTAGTTTTCTTTCATATAAGTTCTACCCAGAATTGGCTTTTATTGAAGGTTTCTATTCTGGACCACAGATTATAATAGTCATTTTGGTGATGTCAGTATTTTCATATCCATATGAAACCGAACGATTCATAGACATAGTATGCACATATATCATTCACATTTTTGATGAAAACATGGAGTAGGCCTGTCTCTGTGTCCCCCTACACCCTGTTTGGAGTGTTATGCAGCCAATTCATAGATAACACTTTGGAGATTGCTCTTCCATCAATAATACCTTTACCATCATCGGCCACCAAGGTTTATTTTGCCTTATGTGACAGCAGGTCACAGAGTCATGAGGGAGGGAGGAAAGAAGGCAGGCAGGCAGAAAGGAAGGAGACATTGAATTTTGAACTAGAAAGGGGTCTCTTATCCCACCGACAAGAAGTAGCAGAGTTTGCAGTTCAAAGTGGACGCACACACAATAAAATGAAGACCCCATTTCAATATCCTGTATACCAGTATCTGTTAATCGGTCAGAACCTTGAGTCTCTTCAAGGATATTCTATCAAGGTATGTGTCCATGCCCTAAAATGGAAAAATCTCCAACCTCAAATTTTTGCTTATTTATTTTATTGCATTTAGAAAGCTATTTCTTCACATGGACACAATTTATAATATAACTTTCATAAATGATAGTGCCTTTATCTTTTTATTTTTTTCATGAAATTATTTGCTTCTTCCAAAAAAGGCAATAATTCAAGATTTTCCAAGTGAAGCAAACAAGAAAACCCCACAAATTTTATTTCTGCACAAAAGTAGATTTCTGTGAGATTCTGTAGTTTGTTTTCCTGAAAAAGAAGCTGAAATGTTTGAGTCTTAGACTTAGTCTTGATAATATATATTCCACCTCTGTTATTCATACATTTAATACTTCTTATCCTAAAAGTAATGGAACTACATAATTGATTGATTTTCCCAATCTCACACCCCAGAGATTATTATTATTATTATTAATGTTTTGGTATGTCCTGACGGTTTGTCCCTAAAATCTGAAAAACCTGCATGAGCATACTTACACATAGTTACAGTTGATGGTTCTGTGTTTCTTTTTTAAGTAATCGCCACAACCAGTGTAGGGCTCAAACTCATAACCCTGAGATCAAGAGTCACATAGCTCTGCTGACTAAGCCAGCCAGGTGCCCCAATAGTTGGTGGTTTTAAATAAAACTGAAATTACATATAATTTAATATATAATTTTTTTAAACAATATAATCTAATCACTTTTGAATTTTCATTTTGATATGATATATATATATATATATATAATTTTTTTAAACAATATCATCTAATCACTTTTGAATTTTCATTTTGATATGTAAGAGGACAACCTGACAATAATATCTGGGTAATTAAAAACAAACAAAAACACAAAACACAAAAGTGGAGTTTCCGTTGGTTACATGCTGGAGGACCATAGCCTCATGTCAAAGGACTACAGGTTGGCTACTTGAAAGCCATATCTTCTATATCCTCTGTCCTCAATTCAAGGAGATTATCTCCAGATGTTCTTCCTCACTGTCCCTATTTGTGTCAGTAAGAAAGGATTATGAATTTATATTTCATATTTAAAGTCATCTAAGAATTTCTACTCAGAATTATTTGCAGTGTTTTAAGGTGTTTTCAGAGGCTGCCAGTTGGTAAATGGGTAAGTCTTTACCAACTTTGATCCTGGCCTAGGCTTAACTTTTCTAGCCCTGGGAAAACTGAATTGATATCTGTCTCTAATCTCTTCTTGAACAACAGCAGTTTGGCCAGAGGAGCTCATATTTCTTTTCAGCATCATTATAGTGATGACCACGAAGCCTTAAATAAAGGTGATTTTAGCTTATTATGTAGCCAAATGAGCCAAGCAATATTCAGGCCAAATTCATTCTCCCTACATTAGCCTGAGAATTACATTGTATTTTTTGTTATAAAAAACTAATTTTGCCTGAATTTCAACTGGTGCTCCAAGATGTTTTCTTGAAAGCCTTATATATTCTATTATACTTTCCTTTCTTAGCAAAACTCTTCAGAAGGTCCTGACATGATGTACACTGACAAATTTCAGGGCAGTCGGAAAAAAAATACACTTTTAAGAATTTGTGTAGAATCTCTGATGACAAAGCTCACAAAAAATCACGATTCAGAGTTGAGCTTCCTTCTTTATCAAATACCCCAAATCACACATGATATCAAGCCAGCAGTTTTCACTCACTGCAGAGGACAATGAGATTTTTCTTTCAAATACTGTTTTCATCAGTAAAGTAACATTTCTATATTTAAAAAATAATCAATGATCCTTGAAGTTTTCAAAATGGGCTTGGCCCAAATTATTTTTCATTGATTGTGTCAATATGCACATAACTGATAGATGTTATTAGTTCTTTCATTTATTTGTTGAAAGGAAAATATGCAGCTTTCATTCTCTTTGCTATTCAAAATATTAAATGAAATGTCATTGATCTGGGATGAATGTTACAGTTTAAAGAAGGCTTTTTTCCCAAACTTTCTTTATCTGTTTCATCGCCCAAGAGTCAGGAAGCTAAGTTATTTCCAGGGCAACAAGACACCAAGGTATCTCAAATTGCTTATGATTAAAAAAAAAAGTTATTGCAATAAGCAACTTTGCATCATACATAATGACATGTATTTTGTTCTGGAAAATCCACATATCAAAGCAATAAGGTTCTAATCATTTTAGATCGGGTCTTTTTCTCAATAGAAAATACCTACCTTTTAATGCACTTTTTAATTAAACTTTTTTTGCTTTGAGATAATTAAAGATTCCCATGGAGAAATAATACAGAGAGATCCTACGTATCCTTACTCTGTTTCCCCCAATGGTAACATCTTGCAAAACTATAGTACTATTTTCACGAGGATATTAATATTGATACAGTCAAGATAGAGAACATTTTCACCACATGGATCCCTGATGTTGCCTCTTATTACAAAACTCATTCTCTGCCCCACCCCTCATTCCTGAGCTCTGGTGATCACGAATTTTTTTTCCTTTTCTATAATTTTGTCATGTCAAAAAAGTTATTCAATGAAATCACATAGTATGTAACTATTTGGAATCAACTTTTTGCATCTAGTGAAATTCCCTGCAGATTCAGTCAAGTTGTTGTGTTATATATATATATTTTTTTGTTTTGATCTTGCCGAGCAGCGTTCCAGGGTATGAATATACTACAGTTTATTTAACCATTCACTTATCAAAACGCTTCCTGGACATTTCCAGCTTGCGGCTATTACAAAGAAAGCAGCTGTGAGTAAGGGTTGTCCTTTAGCTTTCCTGAATGATATCCCTCGATATTACCTTGTCCATGAAAAGAACATGCAGCTTTGGTATCCTATCTCATCACTGATGAAAATAATACCACAAATATACAGCAAGGATATACAATATTGTATACAATATATAAGTAAGGGACACTGATTTTCCCTGATAAAAACAGAAAGGAAATCCATTAAAAGGTTTTAAAGGAGCTCCCAGAATCAGCAGGTAGGTTCCCAAAAAAGGGCAGGAACAAGAAATGCTAGGGAAAATCCAGGATCACAGCAAAAATGTAACTGAAGAAATAAGACAAAGACAATCCTACCATATGCCTGATCCCAGTGGACTCTGCGTCTGACACAGCTGTTCGGGGCTCTGACACAGGACAGTGGTCGTGAGGCCACTTCTGTTCTGACAAATTAGCTATTGTGTTGACCCTGCCACAACTGCCCAAAATGATGTTCTTGTTATCACGCACACAACTGTTATTCTGTATATCCTATCGGCCCCCCAAATTCGGAATCCCAGAGAAAACAGTGTACCAAATTTATGGTACTTTTTTCCTGATTCACAATGGAATTGATGACTTAAATTTAGTTTCCCTTTACTGAAAAAGTATCCACAGATTAAACAGAAACACTGAGAATATTATATGAAAATGCAATTATTACACACAATCAATTTCATTCTGGAATAACAACAACAAAAAAGAAAATAAGAACTGGGGAAAAAAGACAAATGTGAAGAAACTGGAAGCCTCACAGAGGGCTGTAAAATGGGGCAGCTGCTCTGGAAAACAGTCTGGCAGTTCCTCAAACACTTAAAAGAATTTACACATGACCTAACAATTTTACACCTAAGTGATATACTCAAGTAAATGAAAACACGCATCTACACAAAAATATGGCCATGAATGCTCACAGCAGAAGTATTCAAAAGTGCCAAAAACACAGAAACAACCCAGACGTCCATCAGCAGACAAGTAAACGTGACATATCCATACAATGGAATATTTTTCAGGAGAGAGAGAGAGAGAGTGGAGTACTGATTCATGCCACAACTTGGATACACCTCAGAAACATCTTGCTGAACGAAATGAGTTCATGACAAAGGACCATATATTATATGACTCTATTTATATGAAATGTCTGGAATAAGCAAGTCTCTATAAAATAAGGTAAATTTGTGTTTTCCTATGGCCAGGTGGGGAGGGCACAGCTGGGGCATGAAATCAGATTACAGTGATAGTAGCACAACTCTTGAAATCTACTCAAAATCACTGAAGAGTACATTTTAAATGGGTGAATTTATGTTATGCAAATTATATGCCAATAAAACTGTTCAAACAAATCCAAAAATAAGTTCATTCTTTTTTTTTTAACTTTTCGAACACACTATCTTTCCTCTATTACTACACCTATCAATAAACAGATACAGCTATTGATAGGTGTAGTAATGGTCTCATTTTTAATTGACTATCTTATTAATCGCAAAGATTGTAACACGACATAAACTACGCCATCACAACATTTTGAACTTTTTCAAAAACCGACTCACCCACCTGCCCTGTAGATTCCCTTCCCTCTTCCGTTCATGACCTTCCAAGTATCTGCATTGCCTTCATATTTAAAGAATGATGAGCAGCCTATTCCCACTGTCTCCAATTCCAGACCTCCCACTAATTTCTGAACTGCTACAATCTGGTGTCCTACCCTCTTCTGACCCTACATTCTATTGAAACCCTTCTACTGCCCCAGAATTGACAGATCACTCTTATTTTCCTTTATACCTCCCGCCTCACTTAACACATTAATTCCTCACTTCCTAATGAGCTCCTGTGGCTTCTTAGGCAACGCTCACTCCCTTGTATTGTTCCAGTCCTCAGACTAATTATTTCCAAGCACGTTTTCAATTTTTTCTTCTTCTATTTCTTAAGTGCAAATGTTCCCAAGAATTGGAATTCATTCTTAGCTTTCCTCTCTCCTGTCATCCAATCTTCCTATTTGATCTCCTTCATCCCAGGTCCTCAACTTTCACCGACTAATATATTAATCCACTCACAGATACGTGTGTCTGCCAACCAAAATAACAAAGAGTAACACACCCACAAATACACCTGCTAGGTAATGCTCTACATGCTCTTCATAGATTATAATATCCGATTATCATGGGGACACTAGATGGTATTGTAACTTTGCCCATTTGACAGAAGAACACACCAAAGTTTAGAGAAATTACATCATTTATCCATAGTTACACAGACTTTAAGTGGTCAGACTGGGATTTAAACCAGGTCATTGTCTTCAGAGCCACAGTTAAACTGTATGTCAGGCTCCAAACTTGTATTTTAGTGGTTTAGTGAGTGTATCAATGTTCCTCAGGCGCTTAAAACTAAAAATAACATAGGAAATGTATTTTCTTAAAAAAATCTGTTCTTCTTGTTAAATTCCTAATGGCATACAATCCTCTTGGTCATCTTAACAAGAATCTTGGGTTTTATTTTAAACTCCTACCTCCGCCACAAGTCCAACATTAAGCAATCCATAATTCCAATTAATTTTACCTGTGAAATATGTATTCAGTCTCTAGTGCTCTCCATGTGTAATCCTTGTTTCTGGTTTCAGGATCCTCATCACCTTTCCACTGGAATATGCCAGGCTTCCTAAGGATTCCTTCCTTATTCCAATCTTTCTTATACAGTGATCAATGTATAATTTTGCTGAAATACTTACCTAACAATGTGGTAACCCATAGGATTCAGGCAAACCTCTCTGCATTGCACACATCTCTGTCTCCCTATTCAATGTCTGCCCACTCTCCTTCAGACTCTGTGTTCTAACTATTTTGAAGTGCTTCCATTTTTTAGAAAGAACCACTTTTTTCCCCTCAGCCTCAGTTTTGCACTCCCTGGTCCTTCCAGATTTTGTGTAATACTGTCTCCAGCAGAAAGCTTTTTCTGACCACAGAGTGCTCTGATTAACCCCTCACTCCCACAGTGCTCCTTTCCCATCTAAGAATTCTTTCATCTTGGAAAGGCACCATGAGCTTTGAAGTCATACATTCTTGCCCTAGGAACCCACTTTCTTTGTGCGAGATCCTGAAGAATGAACTTAGACCACCTGATTTCCAGCTTTCCCATCTATAAAATGATTGCACTAGTACCTGCATCGAATTCTGTTGTGAAGATCCCATTAATATAAATAGTCCTCAACATAGTATGAGTCCAGAAATACTAGATATTACTTTAGTCTCCCAACAAACTGGGGAGTTCATTTTCTATCTCACTTCTACTATGGTTGTAACTTCTTATTACTCTCTCAATTCTCTGGTTCATTGCATAATAGTTATTTAATTATTTTTTGAAGCAAAAACGAAGCTTTGAT
The DNA here is from genome assembly GCF_002007445.2 of Ailuropoda melanoleuca. Lineage (NCBI taxonomy): Eukaryota > Metazoa > Chordata > Mammalia > Carnivora > Ursidae > Ailuropoda > Ailuropoda melanoleuca. Next base: position 9,245,285 of record NC_048235.1, on the reverse strand, counting down.
ATAAATGGCTTCAAGCTTCAGATATTCACAAATATGTATTTATGATACGAATATCTATCATTATCCAAAATGTTAATGTGCTCTTTTTATTATGTTCTTTCTATTATAATTATGTATCTTTATTCTCAAAATGCTATAATCTGAAATATAAAATGTTTAGCCATAATTGATGCACAGAAACCAGCCTAACTAAGGCTTATTCCAAACAGAAAAAAACACAACAGTGGAACAGGCATAAATACCGTGAAGTAGAATAATGAAGCAGATTTGTGGAATGTGAAGAAAGCCAGCAAGGCAGAAGACTGAATCGTGGGGAGCATGTGGACAGGCTGGCAGAAGCCTGGGGGCGCTGGGCTGGAGGAGGACACTAGGTTTAGTTAAAGAGTAATGGGAGTCCTGGGAGGACTGGGAGGACCAGGGACAGACATCAAGGGTTTTATTCCTCTATGGAGAATGTACTGTGAAAGGAAAGTGGGAGCAGAGGGATGAGCCAAGATGCGATGGCAGTGGTTACGGGAAGAAATATTGTAGGAATAAAGCTTCCTTGATAATAACACACAGCTTTTTTTTTTTCATCCCATTGGACTAAACTTGTTGTATTGTTTTCACAATATTAAATTTTCTCTTCATGACTTAATTTGTAATGCATACTTAATGAATGTTGTCTATGTATCAGGCACTGTTTCAGGTACTGGAGACCTAGCAGCAAACAAAAAAGACAAAACCAAGGCATCTTACGGAACTTTCATTCTACTGGGATTGGGGAGTGGTGAGACAAACAGGAAAGGAAGTAAATGAATGAAATAAGTGACACATTTAAGAGTGACAAATTTTAGGAAGAAGGATAGGAAATACCACAATGGGTGAAGTTCTGGAATTTGCATAGTCTGAACAGGAAAATCCTCACTGAAAAGGTGACTTTTGAATCAGGACTTGACTGGAGGCAGGACTTGACTGGAGGGAGAAAACAAGGCATCAAGATATCTTGAGGAAGAACATGACAGATTAGCAAATGCAAAGAAAAACTACAAAATATTAGTCTGGGTTTCTATAGGTGATCTTGCAGGGTAATCATCTGAGTTCTTCTGATGGTCCCTGAACTTGCCATTCTACCTGTGGCTGGAAAGCTGACAGCAGTGAGACTGGGAATCCCCAGCTCATACCTCAAAACATTCCCAACCAATGCTTAATCTCTTGAACCAATGCTTGTGTTCTTTCTATAACTCTCTTCCACTTTTCTCTCTCTCATGTGGACTTGAAGAAGTTGTAAGCAATACAATGTCAGTAGTGTAACCACGAGTTAATTTTGACTCCTTTTGAAATGCTATAATGCAAACTTTCATCTTCAAAGAACTTTGTTAAAGCAGCTTATATACAAAAAAGCTTAGTGTGTGGTCCATGTCTGGATCTTTAGAGATCAGAAAAGGGAACAGTGTGAGAAGCCAGTAGAATCATCTATGTGAAGACAGGCAAAACCAAGAGAAAATAACCCTCTGGAACATACCCCAGAAACGGGTCGACTCTCTTCGGTCATGCGTCCAATGTGTGTCTTCCCTGCTAATTGTAGCTACTGCTTTACCAGGCATCGGTTGTGTTTTCCTGAGAACGATGGTTTCTGCCTGGCATCAGGATTACTAAACCACTTGCCAGAATCTCCAGCCTTGTTCTTGCATGGTTCCTGACCAAGGAAGACCCCTACAGAGACTGCTGTCTCTGCAAGGCGTTGCTGCCACTACCCTATGGATACTCCACTAGGCACTGCCGTCCACATTACAAATCTACAGTCCACAGCAGCTCTCCCCACTAAATATCTGACAACAGCAAGACCAAGGTCTTCTCTGCTCTCGGTATGTGGTTGTCACCATTGATGATCTGAATCATCAATGCCTTTAGATAAGTTATTTACACAGCGGCTTTTAAACAAGTTACTGAGGAAGATCTTATGATGGTTAATTTTATTTGTCAACTTGACTGAGCTAAGAGATGCTCAGATAGCTGGTAAAATGTAACTTTGGAGGTGGATCTGTGAGGGTGTTTCTCGAACAATTAGAATTTGATATAGTAGACTGAGTAAAGAGACCTACCCCAACCAATGTGGGTATGCATCCTTCAATCTCTTCAGAGGCCCAACAGAACAAAAAAGCAGAGGAAAGACAAATTCTCTCTCTCTCTTGTTAAGCTGGGATGTCCACCTTCTCCTGTCCTGCAACATTGGAGCTCCTAATCCGGGGGCCTTCAGAATCTGGGACTTACATCAATGGCCCGCAGGTTCTCATTATACCACTGGCTTTCCTGGTTCTCAACCCTGCAGATGGTGGATCGTGGAACTTCTTGGCCTCCATAACTACAGGAGCCAATTCGTATAATAAATCAGCTCTTATATATGTCTATTGATTTTCTTTCCCTGAAGAACCCTGACTAAAACAAATCTGTTTTGTCTTCTTTCTAGTATATTATTTTAAAGGTATTCCAAAAGTGATGTTACTTGCATACTAATATCTTATCAAGTTTGTAACAGTGTAATTTCAGTTTTTATTTACAGTTTTGTTTTCTGTGAACCTCAGGCCCAATAGTCCAAGAAATACAATAATCCCCTCTTATCCACAGGTACACTCCCAAACCCTCAGTGAATGCCTGAAACTGCAGACAGTACCAAATCCCACCTATACTATGTTTTTACCTATACATACATAGCTATGATAAAGTTTAGTTCATCAGTTACAGCCAAAGATTAACAACAGTAACTAGTAATAAAATAAATAATTATGATTATATACTGTAATAAAAATGTTCTATATTATAATAAGTTATGTGAATGCGGCCTCTCTTTCAAAGTATCTTCTTATCCTGTACTCACCCCTCGTCTTCTCGTGATGATGGGAGGTGATAAAATGCATGAGAAGAGACAAAGTGAGGTGAATGATTCAGGCATTAGGAGGTACCACCAGGCTCCTAGTGACCTGACAACTTGTTAGAAGGAGGATCACGTGCTCAGAAGGGAGGGGAGTGACGGGACACTCTTGTAATTACACTAGCCCTTTGGCCATGCTGCACTGAGAATTCTATCTTCCTGCGAAAACCAAGACCTCCTCTCTGAGTCAACCTCTTTATGCCTGGGACTTTATTCCTGCCAGAGGCCTTATCCTATGACAAATAAATCAATCTTCCTGCAAATGACTTTCTAGTTGGCCCATCCTACTTGTGCACTGGATGTTTCCACATGCAACACAATTTAATACAGACTCAAACTGAAGACTTTGCTGCAAATAAATGGAGGATAAAAAATGTATAAACAGGTATTTGTCTTGTGCACCAAATAAAATTATGTAGGTGAAATATCTGTAATCTATACAGAAGATTCATACAGATATTAGCAATGACAAACTGAGTGCCCGCTGGTTTCTCTGTTTTATTTTTCCCTCTTGCTCAAGGGTCCACGCTAAGGACTCAGGACTAAGTCCAGCATGTTACTTGTCCGGCCTGATTTTAGAGTCGGCATGTGGTTCTAAAGCCTCTGCTCTCACTCCACCTCGCACGGGCCATGAAGTGCGTTGTCCTCCTTCTAACCGATTTTGACTGTCTCCGGTTCCTGACTGGGTATCTGCTTCACACATCGGCTGCTTCTACTGTCGCTGGGTCCCTGAACATATTATGCACTCAATAAAGGGCCACTGACTGCCAAACACATTCCTTAAAACAGATAAAAGACTAGTTAATTCAATTATAAAGGGAGCCCTCATTAATGAATTTGTGATCTACTCTTTACTACAGCTGTCAGCCTTCCAGCCTCAGCCGCGGTGTATGGATTTTATTTGAGTAGCCTCTCTATTTTATCATGTCCTCCAGATATTATAAAATGCCAGTGTGGTTTTTATTGTACGATGATGTGAGAAAAATGAAATAAAATGTCACTAATTTCTACTTCATTAAATTGGGGATTTGTGGTCATTTAATATGCTCTGGCCTAAAAACTATCTTTCATAATATGATAAACAAATGAACAGCTTAAAGTATATAATGGGAGAAATGGTAAAACCCCTCGGAAAAAGCACATTAATTGTTATATGCCAGCTGATGACACTAATTATAAATGAAATAAGGTTGAGTGCACCTACTTTGAAGCATGCCCTGCTTAACAACTGAAGCCAAAACCAAAAACCCATGCATTTTTTAAAAAGTTAGACTTCATTTAATCATAGCAGATATTTCATTTATTCTTAATAGTCTTTTATATAATCATAAAAACTAAGAACCGGACGGGACATTACGAGTAACGTAATGCACACTCTACCTGGTAGATGTGGAAAATGAGGCCAACTGAGGTAATTTACCGGCATTCTCAATGTGACACATCCTATTGCGATCTCAGCCTGGTCTTCTCAGACTTACTGCTGTCCTATGATACGTCTGCCATCCTTTCTTCCAATTAAAACAGGTCAGTGAAGTTTTAATACAGTCACAGCACTTTAAAAAATAACTTTTCACCTTCTATTTCATAAACTATAAAATAAAGGGAGCCAAGCTAGTCAGCTTTAAAATTGTATCAGACCCTAAAACTAAATAATGGACCTTCTCCGGTGTCCCAGAAAATTTTTTTATAATTTCCTTAAGGAATTTTAACCTTCTATCATATATGGCAGATACAGGGCTATGTTATAAATCTTTTAAAAGACTATCGGAACTTGGAAGGCAAGCGGTTCCATTAAACAATCTACGATATTTGTAGAAAATGATGCAAAGATCATAAGTCCTCTTTTTTGTGAACAGATAAATCTAGTTTAAAAAAAAACTATGACTTCAAATATAGAATATCTTACTGAATCTAAAAAAAAAAAAAGACATTTCCCCCTTATTGTGAATTGTTCACATTATCTTAAATTGAGCTTTGAATTCAAAAGAACTGTGAATAATCTCGTGTGTACTAATGGGAAATGAATATTTTGCTTTAGGTTTTTTTTTTGTTTATCTTTGTGTTGTTATATCATCACGTACCTATATATCCCAATGATATCCCCAGTGGAAATATCAATGACGTTTCAGTCATAGAGTTAAATACTCTGATTGATTTAAACTTATTGTCTACTCATAGTAAAACAAAACCTATACAAATTTATATCACAGAAAGTTACCTGAAATATTTTTGTCCTTAATTGTGGCTAGTTTTCAACAGATGGCATTTTTTTAAAACTAAGATGAGAGAAAAATACTTAAAATCAAGATGAGAGGGAAATGCTTTAAAGTTTAAAAAATTATATTCAGCAAAAGTTCTGCAAACTAATTTAACTTTGAGCTCTCTCCTACAACCCCAATAGGGTTTCTGTACATTTGGCTAGTCATTTACAGCTAATGAAATATTTATAGCTATGTATACGTTGAGAAGATTATGTAAGGAAAAATTAAAATGTGGTTGGTATTTACAGTTTTTATCAAGTTACTCCAACAATTACTACTTTTACAAATAATATTTTTTGTGACTAACAGAAAATCTTTCAAAACATTAAACTCCTCTTATTCCTTTGTATTGAACCATTCCCTGAATACAAGCTATGGGTTGGCACAGAAGATATTTATTGTCTTGAAAAAATGAAGTCAAACAGATCAAGTACCTATGAAATTATGATCTATTGTCTGAAGGATTCATAGGTAAATGTAAACCACTTTTGTTCCATTTTTATCTTGAGGCTCTTAGAGTCACGGCACCTATGAGAGAGTTGCAATGGCCCACTCTATGTCTACAGAGATGATTGAAGTGCCATCGTGATCGAGCCTGTGGTTGGCAGAACAGAGCGGGGGCTATCCCATCTCTCATTAAATCTCAGTGCAATGGTGTGTTTCTGGAAAACAAAAAACTGCTTTATTGAGCTGTCTTCAGACATGAGTCAAAGTACTGTATATGCTGCCAGCTATTTGCTGGAAACTCCCTCCCATTAATCCTTTAGGTGGAAGGACAATGAAGAGAATTGCCTCCCTGCTTCTTGAAGATTTGCTTTCTTTCCTTTCCTCTTTGGTTAATGAGAGCATATGCTCAGTAACCTTAGTCGCCTTTTAATTCTTTTTGACCTTCCATTTCTTTCTATTATTTAAAAATCAGCCCTACCTTTTCTTTCCTCTTTCCATGCACTATTCTGCCTTCTATCTCCTTCATTTTCTTAAGTCATATGAAAAGGGTCACAATTCATGTAAACAACAACTCCCATTTTCTCCATCAAAATTTCTGTTCTTCAACCTGGAGAAAGCTGGAATAACCACAAGAATCAGGAGAACAAGGAAAATATCTGTATAATAAGCATAAACCTATGTAACCAGTTGATTTGTAAAGATCTGTTTTATTTACCTTTTCCTATTTTCAATAGAAAGTACTAGAGGCTAAATGTTGCTCAGAAGGAGATGGAAAATCTGCTTAAAGAATCCGGGGTCCCAACTACAAAGAAGGGCCACATTCTTGCACTTATCCCTGAGTGTCAGTGTTAGAGAAAATTGTTAAGGCACGGTGTTCTTGACAAGAACAAGTAGGGACGCTACATAAGAACAAGTAAGGACAACATAGCCACCAAGGTAAAATAATCAATTAGTAAATAGAAGAGATCGGGGCCAATGATTGGCCCCTGTGCAAAGCTGCCTTCTGGGGACTGGGAGTAGCTATGAGTTTATGAAATGAAAAGTATTTCACCTAAGTTTGTTCGGCACACTGATAGGCAGTATGGGGAAAACACTGTGTTTATTTTCAAGGAATGGAAATGGGAATCCAGGCATTTTCCGGATTAGACAGTATTCTGATTAAGAGTAATTCTGAGGGGAGGCAAAGTGTTCTTCCTTACATATTAAAGAACCACTTCCTGTGTCTGCGAACCACAGACTGCTGGAGCACACTTTAGGGAAGCACATAGAATCTTTCTGATTCACTCTGTGGCCTGTAAGCCCATTGCGTCAGGACCCACGTCTGCAGACTCACCAGTGAGTTTCAGTTACGCATGTTGAAAACACTGCACGGCACACAGAAGGTACCCAAAAATGTGTTCAACAGAAATCTAAATAATGGCAGAAGAACATTCTCAAGATTAGATAATGAATGAATGAATGAATGAATGAACAAAGTGGGAGCTCAGGTCTATTTAAACTTAAGCATATTTCTAAACTGGTATAGTACCAAAATGTCTTCCTCTACTATACCAAACGCATTTCATAATAAACTCCACCTTTAAAGTGAAGTTGTAAATTGCACAAATCATTTCTGTTTCTTGACTTAAAATACTTAACATTCTTATCTTTTAAAAAGCGAAGGCATGGGCAATATGATTTCCAAACATAAAAAAATATGTTCTCTTAGGCTGGTTTGTGTTAATCATTCTATTATCTGTAATAACTAAATAATATAGATTATAAATAAAATAGCAGAGTCAGAGATTCCTTATATTTTGAAATGTATTATAAATTAACTTTTGTCTGATTAAATCACAGGTTGTTTTTCAAGGAAACTTACATCTAATGTTTGAAATCACATAGAGATTTAATTTTTTTTTAAATCATGTACTCTAGAATTTGAAAGAAATCTGTAAAATCATCCAATACTCATATTTTGTAAGTGAGAAGAAAGAAAATGAGAAAAGTTGAAAAATTTCTCCCAAGGGCACAGGAGGAGCTTAGCATAGAACCTACATTAAAATTCAACCTTAGGGGCACCCGGCTGGCTTGGTCAGTGAAGGAGAGGACTCTTGAACCCAAGGTCTTGAGTTCAAGCCCCACATTGGGTGTGGAGCCTACATAATATAAAATTAAAATGAAATAAAGTAAAATAAAATAAGAAATAAAAGCTTTAAAACAAAATAAAATAAATAACATTAAAGATAGACTTCAGCTGTATGCCAAGATTAAAACTGGATTATCACCATATTATCTAAGATGCTCCTGAAAAACTGATTATACTTAGGTCTGAAAACACCTGAAATATAACTTGCAAACTGAACACAAAATTTGCATAACTATTTCTAAACCACACAAGATTAAAAGACGACTAGATACAAACTATTTTACGGAAAGCTTGGTATGAGAAATGACATACAAATGTGTATACTCCTCATAAGGTGACTTGCTCAAAATTGGTAAGAAGCTAATGCTGAAAAGTGTGTATGTTTTCATAAGCTTTATTTTGTTATATTCTTGCAATGCTTTAACTGCAAATAAATGTATCTACAACTAAGGTAAGAACGCATTTTGTTCAAGTACCACAAATGTTAACAAAATGTTTTCAGAATTCATATTTAATTATTACCATATCCTGTGTGAAAGAAGATAATATATTTACTTGGCATGTTTTTAGGAACTTTACTAAATATAATATAATTAAAAGACATGCTTTAGCTTCACAGCTTAAAAACTACTTGAGGGGTAAATTTAAATGAACAAAAAAACTCTAGCTACACTTTAATTATTTCATGCTTCAACAAACATATACTAAATGCAGGGAATACAATGTTTGGGAGGACTGACATATTCCTACTTCTGCACATTTGAAAGGGAAGATATGATGGAATAGTGAGCTCCCAGGCAAGACAACTACAGATATCATGAAAGAGCATAGGAGATATCCCTGCCCTATACGACTGATAAATGAAGATGTTAGAAGGGAAATGGTAGTCTAGACCACTGAAAGTCTGCAGTAGGTAGATGAGATGTTTTGATGGGAAGAGATGGTTCCACCTAGAAGAATTAATGTGTGCAAAGGCCTACCAGCTTGAGGAAGGCTAAACTGTCTGTGGAAATGCAAATCTTCTAGGCTAACTAGACTATGGCTCTATGGGGTATAACTGAGAGATGCTAAGATTGATGTAAGAAGAGATCAGACCCTACAGATTCTTGAGAGCCATAACTGAAATTTTAGCTTATCATGAGATCAATGGGAAATCATTCAAGAGTTTATCACCTTAAACCCAGTGAGCAACAAAAATTAGATAAATAATTGAGGACTGGCTTTGGAAGACTCCCTACGTGCTACAGGACTACAGGGAAGGTGAACGTAAATGATCACTAGAGGTGTAAAGTCTTCCAAGAATAACTGGACTTCAGGGGGATTTAAGAGCTAAGTGATAAATAGCCAGGTAGTGAAGAGGAATAAGACCACTGTAACAGAAACAGGTCACCAATGATTAAAAACAGGGATCATCTGTGGTACAGAAACAGAGTTGATCTGACAAAAATAGTTTTAAGGAAGAAGGGATAATAAGATATACAGAATGGGCTAAACCATGGAAGATAGAAAATGAGGAAATAGGGGTGCCTGGGTGGCGCAGTCGTTAAGCGTCTGCCTTTGGCTCAGGGCGTTCTGGGGTTGAGCCCCACATCAGGCTCCTCTGCTGTGAGCCTGCTTCTTCCTCTCCCACTCCCCCTGCTTGTGTTCCCTCTCTTGCTGGCTGTCTCTGTCAAATAAATAAATAATCTTTAAAAAAAAAAAAAGAAAATGAGGAAATATAATTTATCTATTAAAACTTGCATGACTTTTGAGTCACGTAGAATGGGATAGTGGAGATTCCCTCAGAGTCTAGGAAATCAATTGAGAACTTATTTCAGAAACTAAGCTGGAAATGCCAAAGCTTTCCTAGGTTTGGAAGGGAGGCCTGGAAGGGCTCCTGGGATGAATGTAGGGCGAATGTGAGTGGGGCAGGTCTGAGACCTGCTCCTGGGATGAATGTAGGGCAAATGTGAGTGGGGCAGGTCTGAGACCTGTGCAAGAGCAGGACCCACATCAGTCACATCATGGCTGCATTCTCATACAATATGCATGCAAATGTGGCAAGAAGAAAGTTGGATGGTGGAATTAGTTTGCCTACAGAAGAATGATGCATTTGTTTCTGGACATGTTTTTTTGGTCAATCTCAAGGTCTGAGGAAGGAAAGAAAGAAATGGCAAAGGTGAGACCTTATAAACCACACCAGCTCCAAGGAAGGAGATGTGAAGAAATGCATAATGAGTCTTCCTGCTGATCCTTTAATCATCTGGACGGAAGTAGGAGGACTAGAAAATAGGCAAATTTAATTTCTCTCTAAGTAATGAAGTTATAATAGAAATTTGGCACATCCTAGATTAGAAATTTAAATAAGATTTCAATAAAACCTTGTCTCGGGGTGCCTGGGTGGCACAGCGGTTAAGCGTCTGCCTTCAGCTCAGGGCGTGATCCCGGCGTTATGGGATCGAGCCCCACATCAGGCTCCTCTGCTATGAGCCTGCTTCTTCCTCTCCCACTCCCCCTGCTTGTGTTCCCTCTCTCGCTGGCTGTCTCTATCTCTGCCAAATAAATAAATAAAATCTTTAAAAAAAATAAAAATAAAAAAAAAATAAAACCTTGTCTCAGCTGCAAGAGACCAAATTATTCTTGAAATGATTTTACAGCAATACCTCAAATCATCATTTCTACTCTTCCTTGCTGTCTGCTTGATCATTTCTTTCTGGTTATTGAGCTCTTCAAAATTGAAGAAGATGGCAAAGATGTAAAAATAAAAATAATGCATGTATCACTTCTTTTAGAATTCATGAATTTTTTAATAAGAAATAAAGATAAAAATCAGCCAATTTTCTACTGACTGGTGGGCATTATTCTGAGGAAGAAAAATTCGGAAAATTTTAAATAAAGTATTATTAAAATAATATTAACTATGAAATATTGCCTAATAAGACACATGGGTTTTCTAATAAATAAATTTTAATTAATATATATTTTTGCTGAGAAATTACCGCTTCAAATGTGATGTAAAGGCTTTTTTCCCCTAAAATACATATTTCATTTTTTCTATTACACCTTCTTAGCAAACTTTTTTTCCCTTATGTGTAATACAGAAGTGAACTTACATTTAGTACTAATAAATTATTATAAATGCGAAATTCAAAAAATATGAATGACATTTTATTATAAATGCTTAACTAAATTTTGCCACCACATTTTAAATTTGTTTTCCCTGTATCTCCCACTAGTATCTGTAATTGAGAGTTTGCTATTTGGTGGGGGGAAAAAATCACACAAAAGATTTGTTTTATATAGATGATAGATAGATAGATAGATAGATACAGATCTATTTATATATTTACACATATACCATAACAATTATTTTTGCTATTAAACCTCATATCAGCAACAAGAAAGGTAGCAAAATGTCTGAATCCCTTAACTGTATTTAAATTGAAAAGTTAACAATTACGGAAAAGCAGTTTTTTCCTCTATGAATCTGAGCAACTTCCACCATAAACAAGCCTCCTCCTGCTACAAAGTACATATATATTTTGTATAGATATATATGTACATATAGATAAAGCATAGAGAATTTTATAGCACTTGATTGGACAGGCATCATTTAATATTTGAAATCAAAACCACATTGAGATACCATCTTACACCAGTTAGAATGGCAAAAACTGACAAGACAGGAAACAACAAATGCTGGCGAGGATGTGGAGAAAGGGGAAACCTCTTACATCGTTGGTGGGATGGGCTGGTCCAGCCAGCCACTCTGGAAGACAGTATGGAGGTTCCTCAGAAAGTTAAAAATAGAGCTACCGTACGACCCAGCAATTGTAGTACTAGGTATTTACCCCAAAGATACAGACGTAGTGACAAGAAGGGACACATGCACCCCAATGTTCATAGCAGCATTGTCCACAATAGCCAAACTGTGGAAGGAGCTGAGATGCCCTTCAACAGATGAATGGATAAAGAAGATGTGGTCCATATACACAATGGAATATTACTCAGCCATCAGAAAGGATGAATACCCACCATTTGTATCAACATGGATGGAACTGGAGGGGATTATCCTAAGTGAAATAAGTCAAGCAGAGAAAGACAATTATCATACGGTTTCACTCATATGTGAAACATAAGGAACAGCATGGAGGAACAAAGGGAAGGGAGGGGAAAATGAAGGGGGGGAATCAGAGGAGGAGATGAAACATGAGAGACTATGGACTCTGGGAAACAAACTGAGGGTTTTAGAGGGGAGAGGGGTGGGGGGATGGGTTAGCCTGTTGATGGGTATTAAGAAGGGCACATATTGCATGGAGCACTGGGTGTTATACGCAAACAATGAATCATGGAACACTACATCAAAAACTAAGGATGTACTGTATGGTGACTAACAACATAATAAAAAAATTTTTTTTTTGAAATCAGTTTCCCTTTTATAGACTTCAGAATAGATACCATGACAAGACCCAAAACTCAGCCTGTTTTTTTTTTTATTATGTTATGTTAGTCACCATACAGTACATCCTTAGTTTTTGATGTAATGTTTCCATGATTCATTGTTTGCATATAACACCCAGTGCTCCATGCAATACGTGCCCTCCTTAATACCCATCACCGGCCTATTTTTAAGCAGATAATTAAGGTTGAGGATATCATTTTTTCTGTCTCTGAATAAACCTACTTAAACATAACCAGGTCTTATTCCATTTGTACAACAGCTGCCAAGCCTCCAAGGGCAGTTTCTATTAATTTTATGGGTTTTTTTTGGTTTTTTGTGTTTTTTTTGCTGGGAAAATATTTTTCTGGAAGTAGCAACACATACTCCTCCAATCTTGTTGTTCTTTGAAACATTTCATTTCCCAATTCATCAGCATATTTCATCCCAGCAGTCCAAGGAGTTTAAACTATTTTTCCTTAACATATTTCTTCACTTACATGCTGCACCCGAAAAAATAAAAGCCTATGAAAAAGTTGATGAACACTCCTGAAGGATTATTAGAGATGTACATGTGTATCTTAGAATAATCCAATCAACCTGGAAGTTCTTGCAACTTCAGCAAGTGTATAAGTTATAAAAATATTTCCTCAAGACATCAACGAACTAAGGGAAACAAGAAAGCAAAATTAATTTTTAAAACATCTGATCAAATAAGTCATACGGAGTATCAATAACAAAATCATAACAAAAACTAAAATTCAGGGGAATATTTCAGGGTTTAATTGATTAGGTAATAAAAATTTCATAAGAAATCTTCTTTTCTTTTTTTTTTTTAAGATTTTATTTTTTTGACAGAGAGAGAGACAGCCAGCGAGAGAGGGAACACAAGCAGGGGGAGTGGGACAGGAAGAAGCAGACTCCCAGCAGAGGAGGGAGCCCGATGCGGGGGTAGATCCCAGGATACCGGGATCACGCCCTAGGCTGAAGGCAGACGCTTAACAACTGAGCCACCCAGGCACCCCCTTATTTTATCTTCAAATAAAAACACATATGAGCATTTTAAAGGGTGATGATTTTCTGCACTGTTAAACATTTCTGCTTTCCATTCTTTCCTTAGTGCCGTATTTTTTACTCAACTTCTCCCTCTGTGATACACACACACACACACACACACACACACCATCATCATCATCACCATCGTCATTATCATTTTTGCTTAACATGAAAGAGAAATCCTTAACAGTCATTTTTAAAATTTATTTATTTATTTATTTATTTCTCAGAGAGAGCAAGCACACAAGCAGGGCAGGCAGAGGGAGAGGCAGGCTCCCCGCTGAGCAAGGAGCCCGATGCAGGACTGGATCCCAGGACCCTGGGATCATGACCTGAGCTGAAGGCAGACCCTTAACCAACTAAGCCACCCAGGCGTCCCTGTTATTTTTAAAGGTGATGTGAACAATATGATATTTGGGCACTATCTTCATTGAACTCAGGAACTCATAAGAAATGGCCCAGGTGCAGAAGCCAGCAGACGGATGTATGCTGTGGGAAATATATACAGTTGCTATCAGCTCCCTCAAGTTCTGTTATCTACAGGAGGTATATAGTTGGGGCAGGCTTTTCAAAGAGTGACAATTAGTCCTAAGTGGACAGCAAGGCCTTGCACTACTTGGAAACAAACTAATTCTTGTGACAGTACCATGGGCAGAGTAACTGTTTCAGATCAGAAAGAAATACCAAAAAAACCCTGCTATTTCTAAGAAGAGAGTTTTCATTTTCTTCCTTTTTCCCTTGCAAGCCTCTCATTCTTTATTGTCTACAGAAATCTAACATGATAGCCCGAGGTGTTATCAGTGCAGTTGTTTCAATGATATTTAACTCACACAAGAAATAGAGAATTTATTATTATGTGAGATCAGCATTTGCCTGGAGGTTGTGTGATGTTGCTAATCTTACTGCCGCTTTTTAAAGAAGCATTTTTCCTACCCTTCAATTATAAGGTTTTTTTTAATTGGGTTTTTAAAATTTTAAAGGTCTTTAATAATAAATAACCCACAGCATGTCTATTGCCAACCACAGATGCCATCTCACCCAGTGCTGTTTTTAAAGTACTTTATAATTAATCACAATATTAACTGATTTTAGGAAACAGTTTTGTTTCCAAACCCAGACCATTATTGCACCTTCTAATTATATACGTGGTTCAAGAAAAATACAGGGTAGAATATATGGTGTGAAATGTCATGGAGTACTATAAACACAAATGCTAGATAGAATCAAATTAATCCCAGTGATGGTCAAGCATAGGTTCAAATATGCGTCCTCTCCTTTATTTCTAAACCAATTATTCATGATCCCACTCAAAGTTCATCTCCTTCATGAAATCATACTATCACTTGAAGAGAAATTAATGAACACACCAAGGTAACACGCTGTTCTGAGGCCATTCAATAGAGTACAAAAACAATGTAGTCCCTGACTTCAAGAAGCCCAGACTTGATAGAAATAATTATAAAACAAACTCACAAGTTCAATAATGGAAATATGCAGACGTTAGTATAGAAATAAAGAAAATGGGTATTTACTTTGTTCTTGGAGTCAAGGAGGGAGTTCTAGAACCGGAAAGGTATCATTTAGAAAGAGCAGGTATGAAACAGTTGATTGATTGGCAGGGGACAGTAGGTGTTATTTTAGTTCAAGGGAAACAAGCCAGGGAAAGGTCTTCCCAAGAGGACATGATAGCAGGAGCAAAGGCCCAGGAGTACGTTACAGCCTCAGATGTAGGAAGAACCACAAGCAGTTTGCATTACTAATGAAGAGGCAAACCAGGAATTGGAGCAGTGGAAGATGAGGCTGGCGTGCGCACAGAGGTTCGATCAATATGACCTTGCAAATTACATTTAGTGGTTTGGAATCTATCTCAGAAAACAGTGGAAACCATCAAAACACTATGAGAAGGGAAGGACATCCTCAGATTTGTGTGTGTTTTGTTTCTGGTTTGTGCTTTACCATGTTTTGTAATCACTGGAGGGTCCTGGAATAATGTATTTGAGAAGTCTAATTCAGAAGAAAGTAAGGATATTGATGTACTATTTCGGCATAGTGTAAGGGCACTTTGGTGGGATGAAGAGATTTTTGGAAACTTGTTCAAAAAAAATTGGGGAAGTTAAATAATAATTCAAGGTGCTATTTTGGAATGGAGGATTGAAGAGAAATCAAAGACCACTCTGAGAAGTACCATATGGTTCAACATGTGTCTTCAATTACATACACATGCCACCCTTCCTCAGTGACTTTGGCACATTATTTAACACATTTAAATTCAGTAACCAAAAATATAAATTGGAAATGAAGTGCCATCAGCTTTACAGACTATTAATGTTAGTTGAGATGGTTCATAAAAAGTACTTAATGCAGTCAGGTACATACTATGAACTCAATAAATGTCATCTAAGTATTCTAATTAATAATATCAGGAATTGTATGTAGATAACTGCTATCATTGACCAAAAAAGAGAAAAACAGAAGACATTTCCATTTTAGGGGAAAAGAGATGATGGGTTCAATTTTGGAAATTCCAAAAAACTAAGGAAGAGGATATCCATGTAGAAATGTTCAAGATATTAGAGTGCCAATCTAATCCCAGGGAGAGTATGATAGTTGAGGACATCAGTATGACATTAACAAAACAACAAAAATGAGGAGCAATAAAATTTAGGAGCGATGAAAAATGATGAGTCCTAAGGAGATAGAGTAAAAATGGGAGAAGTAGGAGGCACCTGGCTGGCTCAGTCTGTAGAGCGTGTGATTCTTGATCTCAGGTTTATGAGTTCAAGTCCCACGTTGGGTGCAGAGATTACTTAAAAAATAAAAAAAATTAAAAATAATGGGACTTGGGAGTTTGAAGAAGAAGAAAGTGACTAGCAAAGATAAAAGTCAAAATAAAGTACAGCAAGATAACTGAAGATGTCCAGTGAATTTGGCAAAAAGGAGATGAACTGAACCCTATAAAACAATTCTATGGGCTAAGGATGGGAAGCCAGAAGGCAACAGGTTGAGAAGGGGTCAGAACTGAAAGAGCAGAGGCAGTGACTAGAAATTGTTCTTTCAAGGAATTCTGCTGAAGTAATAAGGAGGGGCACTAAGGAGGGGTACATGACTCAAGGAGAGTTTTGAGTGTGTGTACAAGCACATTCATACCAGAGCAAGGTGGCTGTGTCTCTTCTTAAATGTTTGTAAATATTAGAGTTGGGATCATTTAGAGAACTAGTTCTTAGAAAAGAAGTGACTGGTGACACAAAACTGAGAAGGAATGGATTGGGCAAGGCCTCAGAGGAAGCACGAGAGGACTGTTCTCCTCATGTGCATGGATGATGTGGCTCTGAAGCAGCTCTAGCCTCCTGAAAGTAAAAGGAAATAGATTAGAAAGGTATAGATGGACATAGGTTTGAAAATTTTATTGGAGATGGAGTGGGGGGAAGTGAGATTAAAAAAAATTCCAGTTTTGCTTGAAATTATGATAAAGTCTTAATAAATGATGGAAAAGTCATCTACTAGGGGCCAGGAGCTCCGATTTTCAGGAGACCATTGAAGGCCTGAGATCATTGTAGGCAGAAAGACACGTGAGCTGACAAAGGACAATGAATGGACTAGGGAGCTTTGACAGATATCTGGCTGAAACTTCAGACAAAAGGGTTATGATGGGCCCTACTGTACAACTGTGTGATTTTTCTCCAAATGGATTAGTGTTCTGGGTGTAAGAATCTAAAAAGCGAATGCTGGGGCGCCTGGGTGGCACAGCAGTTAAGCATCTGCCTTCGGCTCAGGGCGTGATCCCGGCATTATGGGATCGAGCCCCACGTCAGGCTCCTCTGCTATGAGCCTGCTTCTTCCTCTCCCTTTCCCCCTGCTTGTGTTCCCTCTCTCGCTGGCTGTCTCTATCTCTGTCGAAGAAATAATAAAATCTTTAAAAAAAAAAAAAAAGCGAATGCTGTTACTGATGCCATGTTTTTTGGATATTGGACATTATCCTCCACAAAGAACACCAAAAATTGGGGTGAAATAGTAGTTTTGATGACCAAATAGGGCCCCGGCTAGGCAGGGAATAAACAGTTTTGGAGGGACTGAGGGAACAGAAAAAACAGAACCCTCAGGGGACTGGAGGGAATCAATGAGGTTGACCAGAAATACTCCTCATTCAGACTGCAGGCTCCTTAACCCTGGTTTAAGAGCTGATATGCACAACACTTCACCTCTGTGGCCACTGGGGGCAGCATCTCATCCAGGCTGGAACAATCTGTATCTGGACCTGGCCACTGTGTTCAGGACAGGGTACTCCTATTCCCTTGCCAGGTCAATCAGTATCCATCCTGGGATTTGTTTTGTTTTTTGTTTTTTTTAAACTGGGAAAGGTGAGAAAGCTCCCTTTTCTTTTGGTGAAGTTCCAAGCATTAAAGTTCAGCCTCATGAGCCAATCAATATAACATTATAATAAAAACAGGTGCGAGAGAAGAGGACAGAGAGAAGGAAGAAAAGGAGGAGGGAGAGAGAAAGAAAACAGAAGAGAGAGAGAGGGAGAGAGAGAGAATGGTGATGATGATATTACTGCTGGTAGGGCTTCATATCCTCATTCTGAAAAAAATACAGACAACGACAGGACTAGGCCAAAGATGCCAGGACGCCCCCGCCCTCAGCTTTGTCAGTGGGTGAGATTTCATATGCATATACTTTTCGCAAGAGCTAAGTCTTTATTTGTAGTTTAATAAAGGTAACTGAATGAAAATAAAGCTAATTAAGTTATCCTCTACGTTTTGAACACTTTGGTAAAGCATCCTGAAGAGAAAGTAACAAGGAACAGTACCTGTTCCCACATAAAAATAACCTTTTCTTTTTCAGTTAAATGATTGTTTTCATGCATTTTTTAATTTATCCTTAAATTGTATAGAGTCATATTAAATTAAGCTCAAAAAGGTCAAGTATTGGAGATTGTCTATCTGGTCTAATTAAACTATGAATTAGTGTTAGGTAGCGGTTAAAATTTAGGGTAGCTAAAAAGGATAATAACAGAATTCTTGCATTTGGCCCTAACAGAAGTTAACAGTGCTTTAAAGAGGTTAGTCTTATATAGATGATTCTATAAACGCTCACTTTAGAACTTACAAGAATGACTGAAATTAATAATGTGTAGACCAAATTATCCAATTTATCAAATACTCATCATGTAGTAACTGTTCAAATATTTATTAAATGCTTACCATATTCTAGTTAATCTTTCTACCTCAAAATACCTGTATCTACAGATTACTTCTCCCTCTTCCTCTCTCTCTATATAGATATAGATCTATAAATAAACACACACATTACATGTACATAAATAGAAACATATAAATTTGATTTTGCCAAGTTTATGGGCCTGAAAATCATGTGAAGATTTATTTGAAAAACTTAAATATGAAGAACAGGAGCACTTAATTTAGCAGGCTCTCCCTTCTGGTTACTCTCACCCTTACTCATAGTTTAGGCTCATTTCCATATCAAAGCTGAAGTATGAGGTTGATTGGCAAATTATTCTCTTGCTAAATCTCTCACCTTCTAGGCAGCTATATCTGTACACCACTCCCTCTTGGCAAAACCTCCCTTTGAGATCAAGTCCTTGTTCCTACAAGACAGCTGCTGCTTTCAATCTCAGATGGACCCAGCACATCATTTCTTTTAAAGCACTGAGATATTTCTCTCACGAGACTCGTAAGATTTCCAGTACAGTGAGTGAAGATAGAAAAAAGTGCCCAGAACTAAGTCCTGGGCCATTCCAACAAGCAGATGTCAGGAAAAGAGAAAAACAAGTAAGGAAATCCAGGACTGACCAATGAGATGGGAAGAAAACAACCGGGCCACCTGTTGGACACGGGTCAATTAAGATGAGCACTGAGGACTGACGTTTAGACTTAGCAATATGGTAGTTATTGATGATTCCACCATAAGCAATGTGAATGGAGAGATCTGGCAAAATCTGATTTGCATGGGCAAATAAGAGCAGGGTAACTGATGATCATGCCTGAAGAGAACTCATGCAAGAGAGTTTTGGTGCAAAGAAAAACAAAGAAATGTAGGCAGTACCTGATTAAGGAAGTGATGCTGAGAAAATACTGTTTTGAACAGAAGAAATAAGAGCTGGTAAGAAGGACAGAATAGAGAACAAAATGTGATAATGAGATAGAGCAGAGAATTGCTTCTTGAAGCCTTGGGCATGTGACAGAAGATAAAATTTAGTGCAGGCAGTATTTGTGGAATGAATGGAAGAATGAATAAATGAACAAATGAATGAATCGTGAAAGTTTTTGTTTTAACATTTACAAAAATTGTATTAAAGTTCTTATAAATAAGCAAAATAAAATGATTATCCATTCAGAGTCTTGAAGAGAGTAAAAAAAAAAAAGACCATGTTACACAAATATTAAATCAATTAGTGTTTAGTGAGCACCTCTTATAGAATGAGTAACATGTGTGACATGCAAATGAAAGAAATGTTGAAGACACATTTGCTACCCTTAAGGTATGCAGGCACGTAATCTACTAAGTCGTCTATGCTATTTAGTATATTACCTATTACATAATAAATATGTTTATCATATTTAATATTACTTATATTTATTATTGATACTAAATATTTTTAATGATACTACTTATAATTACACTATTGTTATCGCTATTTTTTAACCGTGTGGTCAACTGCTTCATTGATTTGAAGTATAACACAAATAGTGGGAACTATTATGATACTCTGTAAAGAAGAAATCGTCTTTCCTTAGGCAACTTCATTTATACCAGGTTTCAAACAACTCTTAACGTTCTGGTAATTTTTCTCTTTTGCCTAGTGTTCTCCTTGAGACTCAGAATCATTCCCCTTAGGACAATATCATTAGGAGTGTTCTTTTATTTTTCCAAGGCAATATACTGCCCAGGACACCAATTTTTCTTTAATTGTTGCTTTCTTTTTCCATTTTCCTGACACAGACATTCTACATAAAACTGTTCATGTTTGAGTCCATAATGGTTCAGAGCTCAGGCTCGAGTCAGGCTGGCCAGGGTCTCATATGACTATCTGTGGGGATGTTGGTACACGTATTAAACCCCCTGTGCTTTAGTGAGCTCATCTGTAAAATGAAGCTAATGATAGCACATTACTCACAGAGATTTTGTGAAGATTAAATGAGTAAATACACGTATGATAATAGAGGAATGTATGGCACATAGTAAGTTCTCACAGAATCTTACTCATTTGTATTTGACAGAAGACTCCACATGAACTGTGTCTCACATCCTGGGACAGACACCTTCTGTACACGATTTCACTGAAACATGAGAACTGGCTTAGGTTTGCCTCCATCCTAGAGGAGGAAAATGAGTACTACACCAAATCGTGCAGGAAGTGTAAAAAAATGGGATTCAAATTGAAGGCTATTCATAATTGGCTATGTAAATACTGAAAGATACATCACATTTTTCATATCAAGTTTTGAGACTTCATACATTGTCATGGTTTGTACTATGGCATGTGCATAGGTAATTCCTAAATTATACACATTCTTCATGTAGTTCTAGGTTTATTTCCAAATATCTACTTAATATTTCCACTTTGAGGACCTGCTAGAACATCAAGTAAAACATCTAGAACCAACCTCAAATTCTCACTCCATACATTTCCTACTTCCTAACTGAAGAGCCCTACTTACAATGTCTTTTTATCCCCCCATCAGCATCATCACCGTCCCCTTCTGGCCTTTAAATTATGAAGTCATCCTGAATTCACTTCCATGTCTATACTCACAATACCTAGATGTGTTGTGCCTGGAGAATAACTTCTAGCAAGTGGCAATTTTTACTCAGAAAGAAAGATGAGGGGCTTGTGTGCATATGGGGGGGGGTCTAAAAAGGGTTACTTGGAATTATATGACAGCATCAATTCATGAGCAAATAAGACTGGCAAGGTCTAGGCACGCCTCAGACAAACATCTTGCAATAAGTCTAAGGGGAAGATGTAGACTATTTCCACATATGTCAGAGCTCACTCAGCAATTGGAAATTTAAGCACATAATAAAAATCCATGCAAATGCATAGGGAAGGCCTAAACTGTGCTAGAATCTTTTTCTAATTGTCATCTCACTGAATTCTTAAAACAACCTTGTGAGCTATTACTAAGCCCATTTTGGAGATTAGGAAAATGAAGTTCAAGAAACCTCATCCATAGCACAGAATACCACACAGCCATTAAAATCGTGTTTCAAAAGGTCAGTTAAGTGAGTGAAATTCTCAAAGATTTTTAAGCAAACTGTAACAAGCAAATATTTTAATCTGTGATACTAGCAGACAGTACATCAATGGGAAGACAGTATAGCAAACTGCTAACAGTGATATTCTCTGGTGGGGGATTGAAATTTTATGCTGGGCATCAATACTTGTCAAACTATAGTTAACGAGAAAAAGTGAAGATAGAGTGGTAGGTGGGTAAGGGGACTATACAGAAGGTAACACGGAACAATGCAGGTAGGTGGGTAAGGGGACTATACAGAAGGTAACGGAACAATGCAGGTAGGTGGGTAAGGGGACTATACAGAAGGTAACGGAACAATGTAGGTAGGTGGGTGGGAGCAATAACCAGAGTCAGCAAAAAATTATAGAACCACAGGCAGCGAACTAAAGAATCAGTACAAGGATCAGAAGGACATAGAACTGGGAAGAAAAAGAACGCCCTAGTATTTGAAGAATGATTAACACAGAAAATGAGCTCATTTCTTCATGGTAAGCCATGGACTCTGATGCCTAATTAAGAGAATGTTCTCCATATTATTTACTCAAATACTGCTGTATTATATTTTGCTCATACTAATTGCCCGTAATGAAGTGCCCTCCTTGTCTGACCTTGAACAAGTGACTCAGGCTCCCCACTTTCTGTAGCTGGCCCAGTAACAGGGAGCGTTGTCACATTTGAGTGGCTATGACTTTTCTTCTGAGCAACTTCAATGATGTTAATTATATAGTGATTCTACTGACATACATATATAACAGTGTGTATCTTATCGCCACAACTAGATTGTGTTTCTTAAACATCATGACTTTACCTTATGTTTCTATGTCACCACATAAAAATTTTAACGAGATGCCTTACATTGAGGTCTATTTGATAAGCATCTGCTAATTAATGTACTGACTTTTAGATGCACAAGAATTCTTCACAAGAAAAATATTGGCAGAAATAAAGACTAGATTATGTTCTCTACAAATTATTTCAATACAATTAATGTGCATGAATTTAAGATAAAACTTCACATTAAGAAAGTGTTAAAGTTGAGATTTCCATGTAATGAGTCAAGGATTTTAAAGTAATGTTTCCCTTAGTCATCATAATTCATTCCTTTATGCACATATAATATCCCATTGCTATTAATTTAGTTACATTTTATTTAAAAATATATATGTAATGAACAAGTCTGACAATAAAAAGAATATATAGGCTATTATAATAATGTCTTAAATTATAGTATATGGGAGAGTTTTCTACCTATATTTTAAAATTAAGACTATTTTTGACAATTTTCCCAGAAGTGGCTCTCTAGTTACACCTTCACGTGTGACACGTGAGCAGCTGCATTTCCTCCTTCTCTATTTGCTGAGGTCCTCCCGGTGCTATAATTTTCCCACACATTCTTCTATGACTACCTTCACATTTTAACATCTTTTAGCTTTTAACACTTAAAATTCTTAGTAATCATATTTATATTTATTGAATTATTTATAACATATTTTAATATAAATTGTTATAAACACTTCTTACGATAAGCTAGAGATTTATAAAAAAGAAGTATTCTCATACTAATGTTAGCGTGGACAACGTACATGTTTAAAGACACACATCAAAGAACTTCTAAGAGGCACAGAGAGTAACCAAATTCACGTTTTCTGATTCCTTTTCTCATGTTCATTGCACTCATCGATGAGGTCTTGAGAATCTTAGAATATAACATTTTATAATCCTCTAGTCAGTCTCATTAACATTTTCATCTGTGTCCTTCAACTTCCTCACCAGATTAAATGCCTCTAGAGGTCAGAGATTTTAGTTTAAGCTTTTGGTTTCCACAGGTTAGCAAAGTAGCACACAAATAGGAGCCATTTGAGAAATACGTGTTGTTCTTGAAGATGTTGGTAATCATTTACAAATATTTATAATGGCTCATCAAAAAGCAGAACAACAGCAGCAACAAACACCTCCTTCAGTATCACTGATAGAGGTCAATTCGTAAACACGTGTCATATCAATACTTAGACATAGGTCAGACTTAAAATTTTTTTTTAAAAAAAGCTCACATATAAGGAAGTAAGAGGAAATTATTCACATATGAGCATGTCTCAGAGTGGTCTGTTTATTATATAACTTGTTTAAAATATAGATCGTTGAGCCCCTTCTCATACGACTGAATGAGAATATCAGAGGGATGAGGGTGAAGTTCTACCAGTACATTCGTATGTCCGATAAATTTCAAGGGCATACAGCTACATGTGAAGGGTAGAAATTTATACATCATCTTTTAATTTGCTTCTAGAAATAACTAAATGGTACTAGCACATGTAGTCATTTCATTAATTTTTCTTTTCTGAATTCAAGAGTTGCGTTCAATTTATGCTAAAATCTTATATTACAATGTGTAATTTTAAAACTGTATGTTCAGTTATATAGGAGATGTGAAGGTACCTGTACTCCTGATAATGATTTTTTTTCTAGGAATACACAGGAAATGTGGCTTCATATACTGAATTTCACATTTAATGTATTATGCTTCACTTTTAATGTATTATCCTCACAAATCTGGCAAACCATTTTTTGACTTAAAACATCTGGATAGGTCAGTCCTTAGTTTATGAATTCACCTAGATTGAAGTAAGAGTGCACACACTAAAATTTAAACTGTTTTCAGGATTAAATATGTCACATCCTCTTATACAAATAGCCAAGTGGATATTTTCTTAATTTTTTAAAGATAGTTTACCTTTGAGCAATGATGTGCACTGAAAACGTAGACCTACCTCAATTTAGCAAGGTTATAGCTATATATGAAGGGTCTGTTAGTAATTAATCATATAGCATTAACTTTGCTAGTCTATAAATAACATTTATATTTTATATGTGTAAAATTACATCTTTTTGTTATTTAGATTTAATATGTGTAAAATTACATCTTTTTGGAGAAACCACTATCTTCAATTTAAAATAATTCAGAAAGGTTTTGGTTTTTTGTTTTTTTCTGTTTTTTAGAAATAATGCAAACATTGGGAAAATGTCCTTTTTTTTTTTTCTGGGCAGATGTTAGCATTTGGAGACACATTTAAAAAATTAATTACCTTTACTTACTTCTGTCACAAATACCTAGTCAAATAATTTCTACTAAATTCCTCCTGTGACTAGTATGACAAAATATTAAAGCCTACAGCGGGCATTTTCTTCTGGATGCTGAGGCATTTATAAAGTATAAATGATTAAAAGACTAATCGATACAATCTGCATAATCAATAGGATCTAGGATACCAGACCCTTGCACTTTTTGTCCAACATGTATAAAGAGGAAGACAGAAGGGAAAAAAAAAAAAAAGCTTTGACCCTATTTGTGCACATTTAAAAGCATATCTCATATAAAATGACTTTATATGATCCAGACTCAATACTCTGTCTGTTAATACACTAAGTTCTAAGGTCAGATGTTATGAAATATATATAAAGTAGCAGGAACACACAGTGTCTGCAAAGGTCAATTAGTATAACCTTTAAGATATTTTCTGGAATAACTGATTAATGTCAACTAATATAAGAATGAAGTGTAAGTAAATGTGTGATTTGAGCAACAGTGAGAAAACATTTATTTCATTTTACTGTCTATGTAAAGCAGAGTACTTGAGAGAAATTGGGCTGTTATATTGTTTTGTACTTGAAAACTGATCATCTATTCCAATGCCTCTGGTAAAACTGACCTTAGTAACTTAGAAAATGAGTAGATATCCTATTTATAATGTCGGGGGAAAATCAAGGATAACAAAGCATTTTGATGAAAATGTTTGTTATTACATTTATGCAAAACCAAAGTTAACAGAATACATGAGATAAGGTGTTCTAATAACTTTGCATATTCTGTATGTGCTGGAATGATCAAGAAGGTCATTCTGCCCCCAAAATCTACCACGAGTGTCCAATGCCAAAAACAGATGCACTAATTCTTTTCTACATATTATTTAATCAAACAAAAATACCAATAGAAGTATCTTATAATCAGACATCCATATCTCAGTATGAACTTTTTCTCTGAATATACTTTCCAGTCTGGCAGCTATCTGAGATTATTCCTCTAGGAAAAAAGATGAGGACAGTAGAAAGGAATAAGGCAGGAATGTGTTACTCATAGACAAGGCATAGCATTAGTGGGTTCTCAGAATTACATTACAGAGCTGAGTTCTGGGAATATTAGTTTCCTCATAAATTTGTTTTTTGAGGTTTCATATTCTATTTTCTAAGGGTCCTGCAATCTCTTGGAGGGCTTAACATCTGAGGGAAAAGAAAAAAAAGAGATTATGTTCTTGAAATATTTTGATACTCTTGATCCTCTTAAGAAGAGGAGAGATTTGGGAGTAAGCAGGTGCCATAGCTTCTGCTAAGCAGGTGATTACTACGCTCCTCTCGATACAGCCACGGGCTGCATTATTTATCATCCATGAAGGAACCAAGGATAGACTCCTATCCAGGACCGTAGTACTTAATGGTTTTGACTCTTATGGTTCACCCAGAATTAAGCCATAAGGTACAAGTTGACACTCCTTTCAAAGTCTTAAAATGGGAATTCCTCAAAAATTATTTTGTAAATGTGATATACACAGATTAAACAGTTCATTGTGGACATTTTGTGACTACCTTATTTTTAATACCAGATATCATTTTACACGATATATAGATAGTATAAATCTATATATGTGCTCTATAGCATTTTGATCAAACCAAACGAAAGACTTTCACTATAGAGGAATCCTCAGCAAGCTACAGAATACCACCATTAGCACTGGAGACTAGATATACCATAGGGTCTAGGTTTTTTTTTCAGAGAAGTCAGAAATGACATTTTGTAGCGAAAAATCAACAAAGGAACAAAATGTATTGAGAAAGATATGAAAACAAAAAAAAGTAAGTTAGGGCTTTGAGAAAGAACAACTAACGTCTCTGGACTGGACTGTCACAACTATTCTGATGATTTGTAGATGGCTGAGTTTCCCAGAGAAGTCCATACACAGTAGACATCCAACAGTGATGCTGAAACATTCTGAGAAAGCCAGAAGGTCTGAGAAGACACAATCTATCTCTCTCCTCACCNAGATATACCATAGGGTCTAGGTTTTTTTTTCAGAGAAGTCAGAAATGACATTTTGTAGCGAAAAATCAACAAAGGAACAAAATGTATTGAGAAAGATATGAAAACAAAAAAAAGTAAGTTAGGGCTTTGAGAAAGAACAACTAACGTCTCTGGACTGGACTGTCACAACTATTCTGATGATTTGTAGATGGCTGAGTTTCCCAGAGAAGTCCATACACAGTAGACATCCAACAGTGATGCTGAAACATTCTGAGAAAGCCAGAAGGTCTGAGAAGACACAATCTATCTCTCTCCTCACCCTTAATACCACCATGAGGAAGGGAAACAAAACCTAAAAGTTAAGGATTTTCTCTTTTGGCAAAGGTGAGGTGGGGGAGGCTTTCCATTTTTATGTACAATCTATATTGCCAATGATTGATATTGTAACTAAAACAGTTTTTTTTTTAAAGATTTTTATTTTATTTACTTGACAGAGATAGAGACAGCTAGTGAGAGAGGGAACACAAGCAGGGAGAGTGGGAGAGGAAGANAAAAGATTTTTATTTTATTTACTTGACAGAGATAGAGACAGCCAGCGAGAGAGGGAACACAAGCAGGGGGAGTGGGAGAGGAAGAAGCAGGCTCATAGCGGAAGAGCCTGNGCCTGATGTGGGGCTCGATCCCATAATGCCGGGGATCACGCCCTGAGCCGAAGGCAGACGCTTAACCGCGGTGCCACCCAGGCGCCCCTGTAACTAAAATAGTTTTTTAAAAGATATTTTAATGGAGAAAGAATAAGATGAAGTTGATGGCAAAAGATTCTACCAGGATTAATATATACCAAAGATAGATATGAAAAAGACATCTTAGATCCTTGCTGTATGCGTGGAATTTGCAAATTCTTTGTACCAAAACTCTTCGCAAATCATATGGCTCTGGGTTATGCATAAACAAAGAATGTATATTTTATTCTTGCCATTCCAGAAGCAAGAGGGTATGTAACAATGAGCAGACCTTCTAAAACTGTATGCCAACAAATTAATGCACTAATACATACATAAAGATATGAGAACATTAAACCAATGAATACAGTTTTACAGAGGTGTGACTGTATTTGTTTACTTCACTGAGCACATACCAGGTACAATACTGGCCAACAGTAGACAATAACAAGCCAGAAGAGTCTCTTTCCTCACGGAGTTTACAGACTCAAAGATCACAGTCATATGACTACAAAACCATGTTTCTGAAAGGATAAGATGCAATAAGGTAACATTTCTGAGCCTCCTCTGGCTCATTTCTGAAGTAGACGGTTTGGAATAATTATGAACACTTCCAACTCTGTGATCCTATAAATGCTGTAACTATGATGATGAGAAAGTGGACGAGAGGAAATTAAAGGAAACACTTTTTCTTCCTTTTCCATAAGCCCCCTCACTGAAAAACTTAGAAAATATCCCTTTAAATTTCCCTGACAACAGCCGTTTTTTGCTGACAAGAAAGTGGGGTTGAACGTACAGAGACAACCTATCTAGCACTGTTCTTAAAAGAAACCATAATAAATAGCATTTTTGGTAAAACGCCAGTAAAGTATCAGTAAAATAATCTTAAATTAGATAAATTCAATTGGGATTTATTTTATATGAATTTCCATTTTATATACACAATCCAATTATATTGTTGCTTAACTATTTATTGCATTGTTCTATGTATCTCTTTTGTCTTTTCTCTCTTAACCCCCACAGTCAGCGAGTGTGAAGTCCCTGTCTTAGCTGACATCTTGCTTTTATTTTCACAGTACTAAACACTGTGTAAGGTACATAATGCATATTTAATAAATACTTATTGAAGTGAGTATCATCCTTATTGAACACACTTATTAAACCGAGTAAAATACTTATTGAAGTGTACAATCCTTCTGGGTTATACATTTATGCTAACAAAGTAAATAAAAATTTTACCTTGATAAAATTAAATGTTATCTCTCCCTGATAGAATTATACTTGGTATTTCTTTCTTTTTATTTGTAATTTTTCTGAATTTTCCAAGGCATTTTCAAATATAAAACTATGACTTACATAATCAGAAAAAAAATTATATATTACTTCAGGAAAATCCCTCCACAAAATTATGGGTATATATTTAAGTTAATGGTAATATACTTAGCACTAAAAAAGATATATACATATATGTAAAAAATTTTAGCATAGTGTATAATACATGTTAACTAGTAAGTGAAGCGAAGATATACAAAAAATTATTTTCAGAAACATTTTAAAAGATAATATATTTCTACCACTTTAAAGATTTCTTAATTAACCCCATTAACTGAATAAAATTATTACAACTGTTCATCATCCAGGTGGTTCCAAATAATGGATAATGAAATCAGTTAGATAATGTTAAAGTGTTCAGGCAGAAGGGCAAAATAAATTATTTCAGTGAGAGGAAGCACACAGTATTGTATAGGTCAAGAAATGTGTCTGATAAACTATTCTCAGTCCTTTTTTGAAATAAGGAAATAAAATCCACATCCACGTTTAACACTGACTCTCTCCATCAGATTTCCTGTGTATGAGCATCCCTGTGATGGAAGGGAAAGTCTTTCAATGGCTTAGAAAAGCTCACTTTGAAAAAATCATTAAACATCAGTTAAGACAAATTCATCTTTATATCCCACTGTCCAAAACCAATAGTCTATATCGGTATTCTAAGGACAAGATTCCCCAAAGCCACTCAATGTAACAGCTCTCCAGCGACTCAGAGACTCCCTGAGAGTTGGTGCGCCTCTAACTCTGCTCTTATGCCCAGAAAGGCAAAAAGATGAAGGATGAAATGCTCAGAAAGATTTTTAAGGGCAATGTAGTAACCACCCCTGTGATCAAAGATCAGTTCACTTCTGTCTCGCTCACTTAACAACTTAGGTTTTGACCTGTAATAGGAGAAAATGAAAGTCAATGGAAAGTGGAGTCCTGAAATCAGAATAGACATTATCTGTGGCTTCCCTGCAACTTTTTCCCAGATATGGAAAGTCTTCAGAAGCTGAAATTTAGGATAGGCAGAAATATGCACTCCTTTTGATTCTTTTCATACATCTTCCTTCCTTTCTATTGTGCCTAAAAGAAACTTATTCCAAAAGATGTAAATCTTTATGTATTTAAATAGCCTAACGTGCTTTTATCTGATCACTCTAAATGGCAGTTGGATTAAAAATATTAATAGGGGCGCCTGGGTGGCACAGCGGTTAAGCGTCTGCCTTCAGCTCAGGGCGTGATCCCAGCGTTATGGGATCCAGCCCCACATCAGGCTCCTCTGCTATGAGCCTGCTTCTTTCTCCCCACTCCCCTGCTTGTGTCCCCCCTCTCGCTGGCTGTCTCTATCTCTGTCAAATAAATAAATAAAATCTTTAAAAAAAAATATTAATAACATCATGTCTTTTACACATCTGGCACTCAATAAGTATTTGTTAGATAGCTAAATAAATCATCAAAGAGGCAAGGAAGTAAGGTCTACTATTTAAGTCATTATAAAAATAAAAATGCGTTTTATATTTAATGTATATTCTTACAGCAGTATTAATCTATGCAAGTATTAATCTTGGTTTATAATATGTACCATAAGACATAAAAGATTAGCTAGTTGAAATGGTGTTTACTCACATATTGCAGACTACAATGAAAATAATCTTGTTGTAAATGCTAAGTATATTGCCCTCGTTTTTGCCATCTGGTTTCATAAAGGAGTTATCCAAAAGCTACAAGAAATCATATTCTAAGATTTATGGACATAGTTCTCTACATATGGTAGCTTTCCTGAACCAGAACATAGCAGAGAATGAAAAGGTCTGTTTTATGAGCCAGAACCGAACTCCAGCCACTGCTGGTATATCAACTTCACTCCAGTTACTTGATAATACAAGGCCACCATGGTGCCTGCGGTCATTTCATGCTCAGTGAGCCTCATGGGGCTGGGAGAGCAGTCTATTTTTCCAAATGTCATCTTCCAAGTTACCACTTACATTCATCAGCTGGTTATAGAAATGATAAATCCATTGGACTTTCTAGGATTAAAAATTAGGCTAATACACATAAAGAGTGCTATAACTATTTACTGTAAATATCTTAAATTTTAAGAAATACTTAATGAAATGGAAACTTTTTTCTAAACAACAAAACATACTAAAAGTATTTGGTTTCCTAATGATTAGCCTTTAATTAAGTACAATAACATTATACTGATTTGAATTACATTTTTCCTCCTTTTCTTGGTCATTGCTATGGAGTACAGACACACAAGTTCTTATGAGAAAAAGGCTAGTCACCACCATTTTAAAAATGGTAACTGGACAATATAAATATGTTGTTTGGATTACATGGAGGATTATATAAAACATCTGTATTTTGAAATGCACCATAAACTAAGAATTGCCTAAAAGGAAACACTGTTTGTTCCTAGTCTTTCATTAACTTTGAGCAACTATCTTTTTATTTCATGACTTTATGACTATCAATAGTGTTCTCTCTCTAAATGTAATTGGATGTATTAAATAAACTGAAATGTTTCCTATAGTATTCTTTGGTATGTATATAATTTTTTTAAAAACACATTTTTGGGGCACTTGGGTAGCTCAGTTGGTTAAGTGTCTGCCTTCAGTTGAGGTCATGATCCTAGAGCCCTGGATCCAGCCCCGCATTGGGTACCCTGCTCAGCCAGTAGTCTGCTTCTCCCTCTGTCTCTGCCCCTCCCCACCTCTTCTGAGCAAGTGCACATGCACACTCTCTCTCTAAAATAAATAAATAAATAAAATCTTCAAAAAAACACATTTTTGAAGAAAAATCTAATGAAAATCAAATAACACAAAGAATATGATACTGATCTTCAAAAACATTATATAATATTCACTTCTGATAAGCAGAGAAATACATGGGGATATCCTATCAGATATGCCAAACAAAAGCAAGCAAAAATACACGTATGAACATTTGAAATAAAGCAGAGTAAGAAAAACACCAAAATGTAGTTTATACATTATATGTTAGTATATAATGTATATATAGAAAATTTGTTTTATTCTCTTTAAAATAATGAATGTTATGAACTAGTCATATTCTCATAATTTTTCCAATTTTTTTTTTGCTGAAAGATGGTACAAGGAGAAGTTGATGGGGAAAAAAAATCAAAGTGAGAAGTAAAAAAGTTTTTTAAAAAGTTATACTAAAACAAAAACTTTAAAATTAATTATTTTCATTTCATTCATTGAACTAATTTTTCCTGGCTAATGTTTTCAGCCAATAATGACAAGTTAAAAATCACTGTGGACAGAAAGCTAATGGTCAGTGAATATGCAGATAAGAGAAACCATTTCACAGTATTTGCATTTTAAAATTCTTGATGGTTTCAAAGCTTCAATTATAATTACATTTTAGTTATATTGAATAATCAATTATTAAATTAGTAAAATTTAAAGTTTTTTCCCTCAATTCATTAATATGAAGTCAGAATTAAAATAACCTATTAACTGCCTAAAATATAGAGGGTGGATTTTTGCTTAAAAATCCAACTAGGAGAGAGAATACAGGGACACAGGAAATCTCTGAGGAGAATCTTCTTTCCTCCCCTTCCTTACGGACATCAGCTAAAAGCTGATCAAGGCAATACAACTGCCACAGAATTAATTTAGTTAGGTCCGATTTTCCTCAGCAATATAACCATGGAACCAGCATTATGCAGCTGATAACATGTTTATATATAAAAAATATGAAACCTTAAAGTTTGGCCCACTGAATAACTCACTAACTAAAATCACCGATGCCTAAGGATTTATTTAAGGAGCAAATATGCCATTATAAGTAGATACAATAATTCAAATTAGTTAACTCAAAATTGTTTTCAGATAACTAAATAAGGCCCACTAATATCATACAGTGACTACTCCACAGTTTGTAAATAAAGTTTCACAATGGTCCCATTCTAGCAGAGCTACCTAAGAAGAGAACCACAAAATCAGAGTCACAAACTTGGCTTCAATCTTTAGCTAAATGTGTTGATATTGGACAAGAATATTAGGAACTTTAGTTTCCTTATCTGTAAAACAGAAACAATGATGTTATATTACAGTGGTGGTGTAAGTCTTATAGGAGACAACTCATTTAAAATATCTATGAGTACTCAGAGCCTCCCCCTCCAAAATATGAAATAAAACAAAAATATCTTTGAAAACAGTGAATTATTAAACAAATCTTCAATTTCATTGTTATATACACAGTTAATATAAATAATATGATTTTATCGTTCCTTTACAATAAATATTTTAACTATAATAAAATATTAATGATTGCTTTCATTAATATTTTTTCTTTATCCTTTGCTAATTTAAAAAAAATAGGGATTATTGGGAATCCCAAGTCTTAAAATTCTCAACAGACTGGCAGGCATAATTTATTTTATCATGTATACATTTTTCTATTTAAAAAGAAATCTTCAAAATCACAAGGTAATTACGAAGAGTTGAACTTGAAATCTAGATGACTGTTTTTAAAAATATCTGTCATAAACGGAATTCGAATTCCTCGCCCAGGAATTAAGTAATAAAAGACAGCCATCTCAAATCTGTATCCTCTCTCTTTCCTGTCCTTAGCCCAGTTCTGTTCCCTTCCATACTTTTAAAAGACAAACAGAAGGAATCCATACACAGAACAGGAGCTTCGGAGGAGAGGAGGGCATCTGTGGAAGACAGAGGCTGGCCAAAGTGGATCTTTTCAGGGATCTAAGACTTGAAGAAATCCATAAATGTAGAAATGTAGATCTAGAGCTCAACCCTGACTCTCAGAGCTACTGCTGATGTCCTCCTGATTCCTCACTCAATGATATCATCTGAGCTTCTTTTAGGCAGAAGCTACCAAATATGTATATGAAATCAGAGGGGGCCAACACGGAGGATTATTTAAATAGCTTCAAATGCAAACAACAAAAAATTGAAGGTGGTCAGTTTCTCTGAGGGCCCGCCATGTACTGCTCTCCAATGCAGTGTTCCTCAATGGGCAAGCTCCTGATTAAGAAAACCTGTTCTCGGTACATGTGATAGAAAGAAAAATCCAATATATGAATATGTTACCTCACATGGCAAAACAGACTTTGCAAATGTGTCAATGTTGAAGGGTCTTGAGATAGAGAAATGAACCTAGACTATCCAGGTGGGCAGATTCTAATCACAAAGGTCCATAAAAGAAAAGGGTCTTGGCCAGAGAGATACAGCGTCACTGGATTTGAAAACGGAGGACGGGGGGCCTCTAGCAAGGAATGTGGATGTCTTCTGGAAGCTGGAAAAAGCAAGGAAAGTAGATTGTCTCCTGGAGTGTCTAGAAAGGAATGAAGCCTTGCCAACACTTTAATTTTACACTGATAAGCCTGCTTCTGGACTTGCACATAACTGTAGGATAACAGACTTGTGTTGTTTGAAGCCACTAAACTTGTGGTAATTTGTTACAGCAGCAATGGGAAACAGACAGGGTGCAGGGCTGTCACGAGCCCTGTAGGATGACCAGCATCCTTACGCCTTTAGTCTAATGCCAGGGGCGCTTCCCGGTTACTGTTATAACTGAAAATACCCTCCCATGTCTCCAAATGCCTGCCAGGTTGTGCAGAACTAGCCTCTGCTGAGAACCTCTGCATTAATGAACACTTATTTATAATACAAACTGGCAATGACATAACTAGATTCTAATGTATAAATTCAAATCTTTTGACAAACCTTTAGAAGTCACCTTTGATGCATGTGTAGGCCTCTTTCCTATCATAAATAAAATTGCTGAGTCAAACCCATTTCACACTATATTGTTTACATCTTTCAATGAAATCTGTGTGCTAATAAGCAATTTTATTTTTAATTCTCTGGACAATACCAATTCATTTATCAGGACAGGCATTAAGAAGCCATCACTAGGAGGGAATCCAGTGGAGACCCAAAGGAAAGAGAGAAATTTGACTCTAAAAAAATATGAACACTATTTAAAACTATTTAAAATTAAATATCACATGATGAATTTGATCATTAAAAGCCCAATTCTGAATTTGTGTTGAATCTTAATTTTGTATAGGAAATAAAGAAATAAAGATTTATTTTATTCTACCAAGTAATTAAGAATCATACTTTGCTATTTCAAAACGCTGCAACTAGCATTTTTTAAAATATTAAACTATCTACAATATATGCATTTCAAATTTAAACAGAACTCATGTTAATATTATTTTTTCTAATTTTTTTAATTATGTTAGTCATCATATAGTACATCATTAGTTTTTGATGTAGTGTTCCATGATTCTAACACCCAGTGCTCCATGCAATACGTGCCCTCCTTAACACCCATCACACCAGGCTAGCCCATCCCCCCACCTCCCTTGCCTCTGAAACCTTCAGTTTGTTTCCCAGAGTCCAGAGTCTCTCATGGTTCATCTCCCCCTCCAATTTCCCCCACTTTATTTTCCCCTTCCTTCTTATTTGTATATTTTTTCAAATAGTGAGACTTGAAGCAAGCTCTAATAAGCAACTCAATTTAAAATAACACATTGAGTGTTAGCTACCCAGTTGAAAATTTGAACTAAGAATGTTGGAGTGAAAACTGTGGGGTTTGTTTTTTGTTGTTTTCTTCTTAAAATACATATCAGATAAACAAGTATGAATGTGATAGTTTAAAAATTACTCATCATATCTTACTGAAGGTAAAGTACCAAAGAAAGAATGTGATTGGAGCTTCCAATTTTCAAAAATTTAAAAATTTAACGAGATTAACGTAGATCAGATTAATATGGGTCTTGGCACGACTGCCTCTTTTACTAGTTTTAAGAATTCAGGCTATCCTCCATGGAAAAGTAAAACTAACAGAGCTCAGCAGAAAAAACTAAAATGATGTTACATGCTTTGTTTCAAACCTGGATATAAACAAAATACTTTATGTGATAATCTACTTAAATATTTATTATTTTAACTATAAATAATAAATCTATCATCTCATAAAAATACATACATTCTTCACTCTTTACAGGAATGGGCAACACATTCTATTTTCTAAATAATTTATTCTCTATTAATCAGATAGAAATAAAGATCACCTCATATCCACTTTGTACTAAGAATAAATAGCACTTGATCCACACTTTGAAATATTCTTAATCAGCTTCAAGCAATATATAGTTCAGGAAAGAAACACTATAATTTTATTTATTGCAATCCTTATTATGCAGTCAGATGGTTTTCATCAGAAAAGTCTAATACACTTTCATCTTCACAGAAAAATATAAAATGTCCTTTGAAATCAAACAGACCTTCCAAAGACATCAGGCAGTCCATTGTGAAAATATTACAGCTTTGTCACTGTCGCCCAAGAGATTTCTGTCAGTCGCCAATCTGGTGTCACTATAGCATTACAGCTGGGGTATACTATCAATGCCTGCTGTGTCCTTTGGGAAACAAAGCTGTGCTGGTTGAACTTTATGATTTAGTCCCAAAGGCAGAAGAACAAAGCTCTGAAAAACAGACAGGACACCTTCTTCTTCTAACATTCTAAAGAGACAAGATAGAATCTATTTGCGACTCTTTGGTGTATTATAGATTAAATTGAATATTAAACAAATTTATCTGGTTCATAATTAGTATTAGTTGTCTCTTTGTGTGTGTTTCAACAAATTACACTGTTTTAGGATTTTCAAAGGTACCTGTTTATTTTTAACGTGCTCCTTTTTGCCTTACGGAGCAGTTACCAGCCTAACAATGATTTCCCTCTATAAAAATGCAGGTAAAAGGAATAAAGCTTTTCCCTTTCTATTCTTAAAAGTGTAGTCCCAAAACCATTCCTGAGGCCAAGTGTGGTATTTCAAATTTTATGATAAAATATTAAATGAAAAAATCAATAACAATTTCTCTTTAAAATGTCTACTATTACTATCATTTTACTATTACCGTTTCAAAGATAACAAAAATCTAGGCTTAGAAACAGTTACTTGGGTGAGTTTAAATGTACTCTTCTTTTCAAACAGAGAGTTTTACATATCTATAGTCTACTTCCAGGGAACATATATTATTGCATGGATCATAATACTTTTATTTTTTTCTATAAGTGGCTGGATATTGCATATCTTGAACCCTGAATGATCAGGGCTTTTTCTTTTCTTTTTTTTCTAGGTGATTTATAAATTTATTTTTTTAAGGTTTTATTTAAATTCCAGTTAGTTAACTGGGTATTTACCCCAAAGATACAAACATAGTGAAGAGAAGGGCCATATGCACCCCAATGTTCATAGAAGCATTGTCCACAATAGCTAAATCGTGGAAGGAGCCGAGATGCCCTTCAACAGATGACTGGATTAAGAAGCTGTGGTCCATATATGCAATGGAGTATTACTCAGCTATCAGAAAGAACGAATTCTCAACATTTGCTGCAACATGGACGGCACTGGAGGAGATAATGCTAAGTGATATAAGTCAAGCAGAGAAAGACAATTATCATATGATTTCTCTCATCTATGGAACAAAAGAACTAGGATGATCGGTAGGGGAAGAAAGGGATAAAGAAAGGGGGGTAATCAGAAGGGGGAATGAAACATGAGAGACTATGGATATGAGAAACAAACTGAGGGCTTCAGAGGGGAGGGGGGTGGGGGAATGGGATAGACCGGTGAATCATCGAACTTTACATCAGAAACCGGGATGTACTGTATGGTGACTAACATGATATAATAAAAAATCATTAAAAAAATTAAAAAAATACATAAATTCCAGTTAGTTAGCATATAGCACATTATAGAGAACAAACTGATGGGTTTTTTTCCTTACCTATTATATTTCCCCTTAGACTTAATTCAGCCACTTAGAAAAGTCTACCACACTGACCTGTTACCTCAAAAATCAGTGCCTCGCCATCAGTGATTATATATTACTTACTAGGGTAAAGGAAATAGAATTGTTTTCTAGTAGCTAAAAAAATGTGAAGAAATAAACCAATCAGCACACAAATATTTTGTTTCTACTAAATTCAGATGTGCCTTTGCTATTAATATTAAATCTTTGCTATTATTATTAAATCTCAAAACATATGCCAAGTGATTCTTAAAATATTTAGAGTTAATAGAAAGCATTGAGGAAGAAATTGCCTAATTATTTGGAAATAGAAACAAATTAAGTTCATGTATACGTAAACCATTTTCCTCTTAATTTATAACTGATCAGCTCTGTTCTATCTAAATTTACATATCATATATATTTATATTATAGCCACAACTTTAATACTATGTAAAGAAATGAAAAAATTAAAGAGCCTAACATACAAACTGCCTCATAAAATTGAACAATTTTTCTTGCTTTATTCAAATACTCAGTAAAGTCAAAGGATGAAGGGACTTCCTTGGTTTTCTTATTTTATATTTGACCGTAACTCGTCCCTATAAGGTTTTAGGACTTAGGGATTAAGGTTCTGCCTATTTGGCAAAAACACATGCAGAGCGCACTGAGAGTTCCCAAAGGGCGCAGTAAGATGCTACATTTTCAGAGAACACCCAGTTTGCCAAAGTCTTAAAATATCAAAAGGTAATCAATTTTTCAACTCTTTAAGATTACACCCTGAGTTGATTGAGATCTCTGAGGTTTGCTTGAGTTGGTTTTCTCTATCTGTAAATCTGAGTAATATACTGATTTGCAACTAACAAATGTGTGTGTGTGTCTTACTTTCCAGAACTGCTTGTTAGAAGCAGGGATCTTCTCCGTGACATGATTTTGTGTCATGGCTCAAAAACCTGTCTGCACGAGATAGTTTCCCAAATCAGACAGAATTCCTAACATTACAGAAATAAGTTACTGCGGAGTAAGAATGACTTCAAGTCACTCATATTTTAATGTGTTCCAGTAGCACATTAGCAGAGATTGAGATCAAAATACAAGATTGACAGTCCACACTGCACTCTCCAATCTGGTAGCCACCAGCCAGATGTGGCTACTGAGCACTCAAAAGGCAGCGAGGACTGGAAATGTAAAATATGCACCAGATTTTGAAGACAGAGTGCAAAAAAAAAAAATCTGTAAAACATTCCACTTATTATATTGAAATGATAATATTTTGGAGGTACGGATTACATAAATTATTAAATTGATGTAATCTTTTCTTAACACTTTTTTAATGTGTTTACTAGAAAACTCAAATTACATATGTGGCTCACATTATTATTTCTACTGAAATGGCTAGTCTACATATACATTTGAAAAGCTGATAAGAATTTAGGGAGAAAAGGGGCATTAGGCCAGGGTAAGCATTCAAGAATACCACCAAAAATAATAATAAACAAACACTGGTGTTTGGTAATTCTATAGCCATTTGAAGGCTTTGGCTTTTTTTGTTTGCTTTTTGTTATTTTATTTTTTTAAGATTTTATTTAATTGACAGAGAGAGACAAGCAGGGGGAATGGCAGGCACAGGGAGAGGGAGAAGCAGAGTCCCTGATGAGCAGGGAACCCATGTGGGGCTGGATCCCAGGACCAGGAAATCTAAAGCTGAAGTCAGCTGCTTAACCACTTAACAAACAGAGCCACCCAGGTGCTCAGTTTTTTAATAGCATACTAATTTAATGGTCAAATAGGAAACAGCATGCGACAGAAGAATAGAGTACTAGTTCTCATTCCTGGCTACATGTTAAGATTCATCCTGTAAACTTTTGGAATACCCATGCCTGAGCTCTGCACCCACAGATCCTGATTTGTGGTCCAAACTGGGACACAGAAGCTTTTTAAAATAACTCCCTGGGTGTTTCTACTATAAATCAAAAATTGTGAACCATTATACACTAAACATTGAAAGGGTAAGTAAACTTATATTCTACAGATTCACAGAAAGACTGTGGAAGGTGGGCTTACCAAAAAAAAAAAAAGTTTGAGCCACAGCTTTACTCAGAGCAAAAGAACAAGACTGAGTGAGGCATTTGCTCCATCTGATGAGCCAGTTCTGATTCTTTGAATGTTGTGTTGTTGAGAAAGATTCGGAAGGTGCATCAGACCTGGCAAGAGTAGGTCTATGATTGATTAGCAATGTCTTCAACAGGGAAACAGCGGGAAATGGTGTTAACGGTTTCAACAATTTACCATCCAGGTTTACATACTCACTTATCTGATTCCTGACTATTTTTATCCTCATGAACGTCAGACCTGAACTGAAAGTAATTTATAATTCATTCCCACCCCCGATAACCACCACAGGGCCCTTTAAAAGCTCTTCCTGGATACCTTTCTTCCCAATCTGCATAAATGGCAAGTTTTCATATCTCCAGTTGTCCGGTCCAATTATCCCCTTAGCATGTGTTCTTCGGACCAGTCGCCAACCAGTCACCTGAGTACTTTGCCCTAATTCAAG
Source organism: Ailuropoda melanoleuca (assembly GCF_002007445.2). Taxonomy (NCBI): domain Eukaryota; kingdom Metazoa; phylum Chordata; class Mammalia; order Carnivora; family Ursidae; genus Ailuropoda; species Ailuropoda melanoleuca. The sequence goes on along the minus strand of NC_048235.1, from coordinate 9,205,348 downwards.
ACCCTCCACAGTGCTTGTTCCTAGGGATAGTCTCCTTTTTTACTTATTTGTATAAAGAGTCTCCACAACCAGAGGTAACATTGATGAGATAAGGTAAGTCTTTCTCTGGTTTACTGCCACGTGCCTAAAAAATGTACTGGCACAGAGAAAACACTGAATGAAGATTTACAGTATCACCGAATTAAAGAACAAATGTGTAATACCTTTTTAGGGACTATGGACTTTGTAGATGGATGCTTTATTCAAAAGGAGGCTAATTTTTCAAAATAACCTTAAATATTATAATCTGTGACTTATTTGCATTGTTCTGAAGTGAATTGTACTTTCTGGTAAAGGAAGATCTTTAGAAGGGTTTTCCTAATGTCAACCTCTAATTTATTGAAATCTTATGTGAGTATATTTATAGACAAACAGTAATGATTTGAGGTGCTGATTATTTCTTCTGGGATCACAGACCTTCTAATATTTACTTCTGAATGCTTGACTTTGAGCTATTTCATTTATGATGAAATCTGTACCAGGTAGTGAGCTAAAGCTATAAAAAGATGAAATCCAAATTGGCCATTTTGCATCTTCTTAGAAATATAAATATAATGTAACCAGAGATAACAATGAAAATTGGATAAAATCTAAAATTTTATATGATCTTAATCTGCATTACTGTGATTATTCCATAAGTATTTCAATTACAAGTTATTGAACTCCTAATTCTTTCTAAATCTTGGAAGTCTTTCGAAGATAACAGAAATTGTCAGTCACGTAGGAAAATATTACTTTTGGTAAGTAACCAGAAAAAAATCATTGTACTCTGACTTTAAGTTAAAATAATCCATTGCCAAATGTTTTATCTTCAAAAATATTATCTAGTTTGATTAAAATACACACGAGTCTCCATATACACCACTTTTATCTTAGAAAGACACAATATAACATGCCAACAAAGTAGAGTTATGAATGAACCCCTTTAAGACTTTGCTTTCCTCTATCTTCATTGGAATCACTACACTGATATGGGATGAGGTAGATTTTGGAAGTCACCTACAAGAGGTGAATGAAAGATGAGCGAATGATTTGGGAACTTTTTAGACTATCAGCATTAATAGCAAACAACTGCTGTGATAAAATACTTTTGAATGACAAAAAATTTGGAGACTCTAGGGGAAATTTTTAAAGAGTGAAGTATTAAAAATGCTTATATAAATATATAAGTATATATATAAAATACGTTTACAAATTTTACCCAGCAAATATGCAAGGATTTCTTAAAGGGAAGTGCTGCCAACTCAAATTCCATTGGTTAAACCACGAGCTCCTACTTGTATTTATACATTGGTGTGACCCTTCCATATTTGCTGGACCCTTAGTTTCACCTCATAAGTACATGCTTCATTCCTTTATTAACTCTTTCATGTAGGCCCAAGTTCTTAAAATAATGCCTCAAATTTCTTATCACATGGTCTTTCAGTCCACTTAATGCCATCAGGCTATTTCACTTACCCAAAAGAAGGTGTTTAAAAGTCATAAAACATTTATTATTGCTGATAACCCTTACTAGAAATAATCCGTCCTATTTGTCCCAAATCAATAATCCTACAAAGATACAAAGCGTAGTAGGATTGTCCCCTATACTCTACCTGAACTTAGTGTCAAAGAAAGCTGAGTAGAAAAGAATAAAAAATCCAAAGGAAAATCCATTTAAAGCACTAACTTAGACCTAAGTACTAAAAAACACTGACATACATATGCCATAGCTTCTACTCCCAGCTCCCCCATAGATAATTAAACACTACATAGATGCCCTCCAGCTACTGAAAGAGCTAGAGTCCTTCCATCGAAACAATTAAGAGGTGAACAGAGTCGAGACTGAAGTACCAATCACATGCTTCAGTTTTTGGAGTTGCACATTTTTTAGAAAGAGAATGGTAGAATTAGGGGTAATAGAATAATTTTGTCAAACTATCCAAGAAATCCACTAAGAGACATCAATATTTCTTTACCTCAATCCCCATTCTCTACGTGAACTGATAAGGCTGCAGGGCTTTAAGGTCACCTGCCTTTATCCACCCTGGCTCTGCCTGTGAGTAATAAGTAAGTGATTCATGGCCTTGTTGGATTTCAACCAGCGAGAGAAAGTATCAAAGAGAATGGCCCACAGTAAAGCACCTTAATGTGATAATTGAACTACTAGATAAGATAGATGAAGTGATTATTGACTATGAGAAGCTTTCAATTCAGTAGAAATGACTTTGGATAAGAGGCCTCCAAAGTTAGAGAGAGAGGTTGGCTCTTTAAATGATGGTGAGTTAAAAAAAAAAAAAAAAAAGACAATGAGTGCATATGCTATAATAAATGAGTAAATAACCGTTTCATTTTTCTCAAAATGAATTTCAAATGCTTTTCTTTAATTTTTTTAAACACATGTATGTACATACACAGAGTTCTGTCAAATAGAATTATGAGAAAACAGCCAAATTTCTTACATAAACTATTTTGAAACTATCAAAAATTGCAGGCTAAAAAGGTTTCCTCCTAAAATGCTGAAATTCATTCTGCATTAAATATATTATCAAGGAACGACATCTATTTTTTTATATATAGTATAAACGCTTAAGGACAATGTTTTGGGGGTTGTTTATTTTTAGAAATCACTTTTCTTATTTATTGTTTGTTTTTGAGAGAGAGAACACACATGCAAGCAGGGGGAGGGGCAGAGGGAGAGAGAGACTCTTAAACAGGCTCCACACCCAGCACTGAGCCACACTTGGGGCTGGATCTCATGACCCTGAGATCATGACTTGAGCGGAAATCAAGAGTCCGACCCTTAACTGACTGAGCCACCCAGGCGCCCCTATTGTTCTTATTTATTAATTGCCTTGTTAATTATTGAGTATTCTATGCCTTGTGCTGGGCTTCATGTCAGGTAAAAACTGATATTTAAAACAATTATGGGACAAAACATATTTTGTCACCTTTCTTCTCTGCATGTATGATGGGTCATTCACCCAGCCAGTGATTAAATTAAAACTTGTCTTTTGAAAACAAACAGACGGATAAGCTGCATGTTTTATGCTACTAATATTGACTCAAAATTATGCTTTCATTATTTAATGATCTCATTGTTTATTTCTGATCACAAAGGTGTTTTTTTTTTTAGTTTTTGTTTTAACTCCAGCTAGTTAATACACAGTGTTATACTAGTTTCAGGCGTACAATTCAGTGATCCAACATCTCCACACATGCCCTAGTGTTCATTACGACAAGTGCACCCCTGAATCCCCATCACCTATTTAACCCATCCCCCCCACCCCTTAAGGACAATGTTTTGTAATCTATTTTAAAATGTATCTAGTGAAATAATACAAAACAATAAAACCAATAACTCCAAGATTTCTTCTTCACAGATAAACCAGATTATTGTTAAAAAACCTAAATTATACTATAATTTTAAGAGTGGACTAAATTGGCATTTTCCTTTACGACATGGCACTCAGCCTATACTGAAAAGCGTTTCCTCTGTAACAAAATTTACAACCTGATTCTTATTGACTCCCGTGGAGACTTCACTTGTGTTCTAAAGGATTTAGGATTTTCCTCCAACCTCCATCCTTCTCTGTATTTCCGAGAACAGAAACCATAAATGACACCTTTGACCTTCTGAAATTGAGAACCTCAGTTCTCCTTTAGAAAATAAGGAGTCCTGGGGGCGCCTGGGTGGCACAGCGGTTAAGCGTCTGCCTTTAGGCTCAGGGCGTGATCCCGGCGTTATGGGATCCAGCCCCACGTCAGGCTCCTCCGCTGTGAGCCTGCTTCTTCCTCTCCCACTCCCCCTGCTTGTGTTCCCTCTCTCGCTGGCTGTCTCTATCTCTGTCAAATAAATAAATAAAATCTTTAAAAAAAAAAAAAAGAAAAAAGAAAATAAGGAGTCCTGGACTACTTGGCCCCCAAGTCCCTTGCAGTTCTGAAAATTTACTGAGTCGGGAGAATTTGAATAAGCCCTCAGTCTTTTGAGTCATCCCTTCTCAGCTGCAGGTATTCCCTAAACCAATGTCCACTGTCGTCCACGTTTCACCTTCTCAGTTAGTCTCAGAGCCTATTAGTTTGTTTGAGATGATCAATACCTTGCTTCTAAGATGCATATATCACGGCACAGAAACAGCTTGGTTTTAAGAATTAAACAGATCTTTGTTTAAATCATGCCTTGGCTGCTTACTAACGGTGGCTCCTGGACGAGAGTCTTATACTCTTCGTGTCTGAATTTTTACCATCTAAACTGATACAGGTTACAGTAAAAGGATGGTGTGGTATGGTTAAAATTTCATAAAAACTGTATATGGAAGTCTCTGCGGCTGACCCATAGTAGGGATACAAAATAGGTATTTTTTAACTAAATGAGCACTGTCTTTCTCAAAGATATTTTCTTCTACACTGCTTTCAGACGGAGTCTCTTTCCAACAGTGAAATTTTAAGTAATAAACACTGACATGCGTGAATGCCATTTTTTCACAAGGAAAACTTCTTTAAATCTTTCGCGTCACTTACTTTTCCTGGGACTATTAGAGTCCTGCTGCCTGGAGTTCCTACATCTAATAAATCCTTCCAGTAATTAGGTATCTTCTTGATAATGTATACCTCTTGAAAAGCGCAGTCAAGGGGAAAAATTAAAATAAATTGAGAATAATGACCATAATAAGAAAATAACATTTAATGAAAACAATGTAGATTCATTGGCTAACTGAGGTCACAATCAAGAGATATCATCTCCCCATGGTAGAGTCTTGAAGAGTCTTAGAGAAAAGAAAAATGTAGAGCTAATTGGAGGGGGAAGAAGCCTGAGGTAGCACATGGATGTATCTCTAAAACAAGGTATCGTGACTTAATTTCCTATGGACAATGGTGTATCTTTCTGCACAATCACTGCAGATCAATAGAAGTTCACAACAAACACTCTCAGGGGAAGAAAAAAGCTTTGCAATTACAGTCTTGATATTTATCTTCCTCTTAAAAGAAATACAATGCCTGTGATCGTGGCTAAAACGAAGTTCAGTAACTCGCTTCAATACATGTTCATTAAGCATAATTTAATGTACTTTAAAAAATAGGTCCCTGTAAGTCCTCATCCAGGAAGAAAAGCACAGAATTTGATTCTATGATAAATTCTCCCCAGGCTTGGAAATCTTACCACATTGTGGTCCCCTCAAATTATACTTGTAAATAATTTTACACAAGTTGCAGACTGTAAGAGTTTCATTTTGTGGGTAACAATTCATTGACCAGTTCCACATTTACAAATGACATCCACCTTTATTTCTTGTTTACACCATATATTATAAAAAAAAAGAACATACATACAGTAAGACAATATACAGTAAGAATTTTTTTCTCTTAAAATGTGTAATTTCAACTTAATTTGAATGTAAAGGACAGAGAACTCACTCACAATTTAATAATTTGAGCACCTAAATGATCGCAACTATGCACTATGTAAGGCATTTAGCATTTGGGATATGAAAGAATAAATATATTCTAAACAGTGTCTCTCCAAATCTGGCGCATAGACCACCTGCATCAGATGCTTATTTAAAAGGCTGACATTTTGCCTCCCCACTTAAAACCCCCTGGATCAGAATCTCTGGGTATGGATTTGAGATGTCTGCATTTTAAGAATCTTACGCACGCTCAGTTGAAATGTTACCACAGAAAAAATACACCAGACTTCATTAATCCAGAACTGATGTTAACTTCAGGAACCCGACCTAAGTGAAACTTGGTTAAAGTTTCTCACGAACGGACCAAGGTCTTTTGCGATACAATCTCTTTCCTCTACAACCTACCCCAGCCCTCAACTCCATAGAGACCAGTGACCGCAAACCGTATACAGGGCACACTTTCAGCGGCATATGCCTGGCCCACGCTTGCCTGATCCCTTCACCAGCCTAAACTGGAATTCATCCAAAACCCAGATGATACCCTCCACCACTTCCTTTCCTAACAGTGCCCAAACCTTGTCCCTGCAGCAGATAAAATGCTTATTCATCTAACTTCTTCATTTACATCTTTATTTAAATATAATTCACATACCTTAGAATTCACCCATTTAAAGAGACATATGACCACAGTTGGAAAGATTTTTACCATCCCAGAAAGAAACACCACACGTATCAGCAATGACTCCACATTCCACTACCCCCTGCCCTTCCCTCAGCAATAACTCATTTATTTTCTTTTGCACCGATTCTACACATTTCGTACAAATGCCAGCTGCAATGTTTCCAACTGCATTTTAACTATTTCCTTAGACATCGGCCTTTCTTTTTTTTTTTTTTTAAGATTTTTGTTTTTTTATTTATTTATTTGACAGAGATAGAGACAGCCAGCGAGAGAGGGAACACAAGCAGGGGGAGCGGGAAAGGAAGAAGCAGGCTCATAGCTGAGGAGCCTGATGCGGGGCTCGATCCCATAACGCTGGGATCACGCCCTGAGCCGAAGGCAGACGTTCAACCTCTGTGCCACCCAGGCGCCCCTAGACATCGGCCTTTCTGACCAGACTTCCAGAGACTGAGTTTCCAGGGTCTGGCCCTGAGCATGGCATGAGAGGAATGATCAGTAAGTGATCATTATTTGTTCATCAATATCCCTTTCATCTCACGTTGCAGGAGAGACAGAGCTTGGATGTGATGTCTCCACTTAAATGGAAAAGACTAACCCGGGTCTGGGAAGTTGGGATCGGACAGGATGGAGGGGGTTTGGCAAATGAAAAGGTGTGATATACCACTGCTACTGCTCCTAGATCTTGGGAAGACCGCACATTTGTTGTTCTTGTCCTCTCCCTCCAGCACCTGGGCACTCTCCCTGGTCGAGGGGCCCAGAGTCAACAGGTTGTGCAAAGCCTCCCCCTGCGTATGTACCCCTAGTTTGAAAAGTGACATTTCTTCCCTTTGATCTTAATCAAAATTTCTATTGCCTAAGAGCTACTCACAGCACAGTGATGTGATTCTGAACACATCAAGTGACTGACAGAATTGATTAAAAAATTAGGCAAGATATCAGCCACTAATTAAAACACACGCTCTTCAAGAAGCTTCACAAAGAAGCGTATGAAAAGGAAATAATTAAATCACCCAAGGGGGGCCACAAGGGGCGCTGTTTTCCCTCGTAACACTTTTCCGAAGGGTCCTTTAAGGCAGCTCTCTCGGAGGCTGCATACACATAAACATATACAGATACCCATATGTACATAAATATTGTTGACACTTTGCAATATCATGTGCAGATTTTTTCATTTCAGTAAATAAACAACTACAGCATCCATCGATGGCTGCATAACATTTCATTGTTGAATGTTAGATGATTCATCTCAACAATCCTTTACTCTAAACATCTAGGTTACTTTCCTTTTGCTTCCCTCCCCCCAGATGTTATAAACAATGCTAAGAACATTTACATAGTTTTATACATACATATATATATATATATTTAATATTATATATATATATATAATACACAATTAGTTGGTTATCTCATTGAATTATATTTTTATAAAGAGAATTTCTGTAGCACAGCTTATCAGTTTTTATGTTTTGATCAGTATTGCAAGAGTGCTCCACAGAAAGGCTGTTTACTTTTATACTCTAGTTGGCAGGGGGATACATGGCTACTTCCCTACGCTCTGGCCAAGACCCCATTTTCATAATATTTTTAGTATATGACAATAGGCAAGAAGCAAAGCATGACCCTTCGACACTGCTGTGTCAACTGCCAAATCAGTGTTCTATTAACCTTTTTATTACAAGTGATGATGCAAAAATCTCTGTTGTTTTCATCATCCTTGACCTTCTCTCCGTCCCTGACCCATAGCTTTCCACAAGTCCACACACCACCTTTGTGGCTAACACTGGGGTCAAGGAAGCTGTGGAATACACGCACTGCCTAATCATCAGAAGTATGGAAATTGTAGTGTTCTATTTTTTTAAGGACCCATCAAAACAGAAATACAAAATTTATATTTTATTTGCATTTCTTCAGTTCATAGTGAAGTACATTTTTACCGATCTTTATATTTCTTTTCTGAAGTTCACGAAATATTTGCCTATGAGGATATTTACCTTGGGTTGTTAATACAATTTTTTCCACGGATGTTAAATGCCTTTGTTATCACATACTAACATTCCATATATACATGATATATTTATTTCTTGACTCTCTATTCTTTCCATTATCATACTATTTTGAATTGTATAACTCTATAATGATTCTTAGGGCATCAACCCTCCTTCAGGTCTGCTTGATAGTCCTTCACTTGTTTTACATATTTTTTTTAAAAGCACTTTAAAACCACTTGACATTTTTTTTAAACCCTAGTAGGATTTTGCTTGATTTCTCATTGAATGCACAGATTAGTGTTTTAAAGAATTCATGTCTTCAGTGCCTTAAACTTCATCGTATGGACTAGCAATAGAGGTATTAGTAGCAATAACACAAAGAATAACACAGTGGTAATCAAATGTTTAGTATGTGCAAGAGGATTTTTCAGACACTTTACATCATTATCTTTTATCCACCACAACTCTGCAAATGGAAGGTTTTTTATCGTTACCGTTTTGCAGATGGGAAACTGAGGCACAGAGATTCTTGATAACTCATCAATGGTCAAACCACCAGTAAACCCTGAAGCCAGCATTCCACCCAGCATTTTGAGAAGAGCTCCTGCACGGACAACTCTGCAGTTAGCGTATACCCGCCATTCCCGTCTGTTTTTATAGCTTTAAATGTTCTTCAGCCCAACGCTGTAAGACGTTGTTGAATTTATATCCACACATTTCACGTTCTAAGCTGCAGTTTTCAATCATTACATGATTTGATACATTTTTTTCAAAAAATTGGCATTACGCCTATTATCATTTATTTGGTAAATGGCCAAATTACTGAATGCTCATTGTTGCTAATTATACTTTAGTTGCTTTCTGTTTCCAACAATTACTATCATCTTTAAATAATAATAATGTGGTTCACTGTTTCCAATACTGACACTTGTAGAGTCTCTACTGTCTGATTTTTTGGCCTAACAATTATATAGCTGTATTATATAACAATCCATAACAATAGTTTTATTAGAAATCAACATTAAAATTTACTAAATGCAGGGTGCCTCAGGGTGGCTCAGTCAGTTACACTCCTGCCTTCAGCTCAGGTCATGGTCCCAGAATCCCAGGATCAAGCCCTGGATCCAACTGGGCTCCCCATTCAGCAGAGAGTCAGCTTCTCCCTCTCCCTCTGCCCCTCCCCCACTTGTGCATGAGCGCGCGCGCTCTCTCACTCACTCTCTCTCTCTGAAAAATAAATAAAATCTAAAAAAAAATAAAATAAAATTTACTAAATGCATTTATTTTCATGGCCGAATGAGTTTTTTACATTTTACTGCCATCAATCAGGTTGATTTAAAAAATTAATTCAGAAAATGTTCTCCTTTGTCTACACTCCCCAGCAGGTAAAATAGCTTAGGCTTCTTCACTACTGAAGAAATTCAACAATAACTGTTTCAAGTAGGAGACTTTTCTGAGGGGTTAGCTCAACAGCAGTCTTATTTGTAAATTTACATTTTATACAACTTATTGAGACGATTCTTCCAACTTACAGCCCCTAAAATATCAATCTGATGCAGGTTTCCCTTTCATCATTTCTGATTTTATGTGTTTTCTCATTATCTTCTCATATTCTTTTGATCAGGCAAATGTTCTGCATCTTATTTATCCAAAGAATAAATTTCTGAATATATATATATATATATATATATATATATATATATAAATGAGATGTATATCTTGCTTGAAAATAAACTTTTGTTTTATTTTGTATAGTACATACTTTGCTATTCATCTATTGGGTAATCTTTTTTTTTTTTTNTTTTTAAGATTTTATTTATTTATTTGACAGAGATAGAGACAGCCAGCGAGAGAGGGAACACAAGCAGGGGGAGTGGGAGAGGAAGAAGCAGGCTCACAGCAGAGGAGCCTGACGTGGGGCTCGATCCCACAACGCCGGGATCACGCCCTGAGCCGAAGGCAGACGCTTAACCGCTGTGCCACCCAGGCGCCCCCATCTATTGGGTAATCTTATTAATTACATCAGCAAAACCAACTTGGCTACAATTTAATTCTTGTGTAAAAATCTTTCATAAACTAAAGTGTGCTGAATGCAACTATTCTTTGTGTTTCTCACTCTTCCCTTGTATTTAAGCAGTTCAATGTTACATTTTAATTCTATGTCATACATTAAGTTATAGCAGACAATATTAAAGGGAGGTGAATATTTCTGCTGAGTGTTTTAGGGGGATTTCAGATTATAATAAAAAATTCCTCTCTTCTATCTCCAATACTTGCCAAGAAAGAAAATTATGAAATTTTGTATTCTGCAGCCAAATACAATCTACATCCATGAAAATTATTAAAATAAAATGAAATTGGCTAAGAGAGCAATGAATTCTTTAATGGAAAAATCACATATTAGAAAGTGCAGTATGTGTCTTAAATTAACATGCACTTTTTACTGCAATAGCATCCTTGAGAGCTACATCGAGTGATAAACAAGTCAGAGTATATCAACTTGAGTTCTCATATTTTATTATTTAAATCATGAAATGGGGAGTCTAAGAAATTATATTTAATTTCTTTTTTTATAGTGCTATGATTTCAAAGGTTATATAAGTGATGTTTCCCACATTGTTCTGTTTCCAACATTGTTCCAACTGTGCTAATAGAGGATATTTAAAATTCACTAAAGTCAAAACATACATACCAGCTTCTGGCCCCCTAAAGTTTAAATAACTCCACCTGTCTAGAGAGAGAGAGAGTGACAAAGAGAAAGGGAGGAAGTAAAAGAGAATGAAAATAGGTATTTTTCCAGCAATTGTGCCAGAGTTGTAGTTCTGTATGATAGCCTGTAAGCAGACACTTAAATTCATCAAATTCATTAAACTTACATACATTCCTAGTTCTCACCTTGTGGCTAGTCGCTACTGTTTTGGACAGCACAGGTGGACAATACCCTATTGTTACAGAAAGTTCTTTTGGGTAGCATTGAGGATAGATGCTTTTCTTCCCAACCATAATGAAAAATAATTCTTATTATTATTGTTTTCAGATAGGACAACTGATGTCAAATAAAATAAATAGCATTCACGTCCATTATATTAGTAACTGTAGAGCCAGACTTTACCTTGGTTCTGTTTGGTTACTGAGCCTCTGCTCTCTCCACTTACTATGCAGAACTGATTGGAGAAAAGAAACACTTAACATTAGAAATGGCTGTGGGAAGCCCCTGCCCCAAGCAGGTCAAGGTCAGAATTCTCACCGGAGGTGCCATTGGCACAACTTCTCCCAGGAACGTGTATCCTCCTCCTTGCTAGATGCTGTGTCTAATGCTAGATTCTCTGAATCACGCTGAGGTTCTTACTAGTATGTGTGTTCAATTCATTTCCTGTCTCAGATTTCTACATTATACGTCCCATCTCCGGCAAAGATTTCGCAACCTTGCCAACCTGCTTTATACCACCTATAGAGACAAATTTTGTAGGTGACACAGTCTAAACATCCTGTCCAAATTCAACCATTACACCTGTTGTGCACTGAGTAGTGACCCCAGGGATGCCCAATTCCTAATCCGCAGAACCTAGGAATGTGAACTTATTTGGAAAAAGGAATTTTGCTGATGCAATGAAGGTAAGGACCTAGAAATGAGATCATTTTGATTTTAGGACGAGCATGAAATCCAAAGCCTGGTATCCTCATAAGATTAAGGAGAGGGGCGGTTTGCACGCACGGATGCCAAGAAGGAAACAAACCCAGGGGAAAGGTCATATGAAGTTGGAGGCAGAGAAAGTGGTGAGGCAGGTACAAAGCAAAGACCCTCAAGGATTTCCGGCCACACCAGAAGCGGGGACAGAATCATGAACTGCCTCTCCCTCAAAGCCTCCAGCATCAGCACTGCCAGCTGCCTGGTTTCAGACTTCCGGCCTCCAGACCTCTGAGCAAACAAATTTCTGTTCTTTTAAGTCACTGGTTTGTGGCAATTTGTTATGACAGTCTTAGGAAACGAATAAAGCCACCCTCCCTGTCAGTACTTCTTTCAGTGCTTTGATCCCCTTCAAAGCAGGCAGGGCTCTCTCTGTATCTCCCAAGGATGCAATCAAGAATTTCTTGTGACTGGCTTCCCAATTAACTAAAACAAGGTAGCGAGATCTGGGTGAACACCTGAAGAAAAAATGTCAAAAACACAGGAATGTTAGGTTTCAGGAAAACCACCTTGCCTTTTAAAATTTGGTTGACTGGCTGGCTCTAGAGCAAGCTGTTTCCTTTTTTAAAGTTTTGAACTGGCTCTGAGGCAAGATAAGTCTAAAGAGACTCAATGACAAGATGTGCGAAAACGTACTGTTAATCAAACAATGCCACAGAAGTGAAAGAAGCTCCATGTTACTGACAAATAAAAGAATGGTTCATTTACTATGACACACACTTAATGATATGCAAATAAATTATCATGCTGCCTGATGATGAGAGACACAGAATATAAAAATTTACGTTTCTTACTGATCTTATTGATACTCTTATCTTGTATTTCCCTAGCATCCGCAAAACTAATTTTTACAACTTTCCCCGCCATGAATTTTTAAATAGCCATTGCATTCTTTAAATCATATAGAAAGACTCTCACAGACATCTTTTCATTGGCCCCAGACCCCTAATTCTGTGAACTGTATTTGGTTTTCTCCTAAGGTCTAATGCGGAGAGGTATTTTTTTTATTCTCAAGATCATATTCAGTTAGGTGCTTACTAAAAATGATAATATGGATGATCAGAACGGAATGCTGTGAGTTACAGCCTGGGATGGAAATGAAATCTCAAACAAGGGAAAAGGGTGGAGAGACTTGAGCATTTCGGAGTAAGTGTAGGAGAGGGTGGGGGGAACAAAACAGGAAGGGACAAAGGGATCCATGTTCTGCAAGAAGAGGAACGGTTTGGGTCAGCTAGGTGTTGAGAGACAATGGAGCTGATGGCCCAGAGACAAAACTCCTCAGTAAAAAGTCCTCGACAGACAAAAGAACAAATTTCCTGAAGCCCATGGATATTTAAGTATAAATAACTGTAAGGGTATTACATGATTTTATTCTAGTGGGATAAGAAATAAAAATGCATTTACCTCCAGAAAAGGGAGGCAGGCAGAGGGGTTAAAAGAAAGAAGTATATTTATACTTATAATTTTGCTGAACCAAGTTTCTGCAGCATTTTCTGAGAACATACAAAACATCTGAGGCTGTTTAGAAGACAATGACTGGAAGGCATTCAAGCCTTGATTAGTTAATTTACAAAGTAACCTGCGATCATATGTGTTTATTTTTCTTGAAATGAGGTAGTCTGTACAAGGCAGTGGACTCAAAGGGAACGGCCCTTGTGATCACTTTGGCCTAACTGGAATTTATGCGATCCCACAGGCTCTAGGGCTCTCTAGTTAAGAAAGACCAAGTATTTAGGTAAAGGGAAAAAAAATACTGGAAACAACAACAAAAGAACAGCAGTAAAACTGACTAAAGACTAACTGAGAACGTCATAGGAAACCAGGATTCTCCCTCCTCTACCTACCCGCTCTGACCCGAGACTTCAGCCACACATTCGGGAAACTTCTCACTGCTTCCGGGCCTTCTAAGAAAACAGCAGATCATCAGGGTTATTACACCATGACTGATTAGAAATTCACGGCTGAAAGTTTCTAATTTCTATCTACACGAAGTTCTTTATGCAATGGATATAAAGTATACACTTTCTAAACTGCTGTTTGAGGGACACCTGGGCGGCTCAGTTGGTTAAGTGTCTGCCTTCAGCTCAGGTCAGGATCTCAGGGTCCTGGGATCCAGACCCTGTCCCGCTCCCAGCTCAGCGAGGAGCCTGCTTCTCCCTCTCCTCCCTGCTTGTGCTCTATTTCTCTCTCTCAAATAAATAAATAAAGTCTTTAAAAATAAATAAACAAAAATAAAATGCTCTTCGATTGCAGTTCATTAGAATATACAGATTATTTCCTGTTCCGTATTTCACAAACAATTTGATCTAGCATTAGGATACATCCCGGAAGCTCTGCTATAAGGGATCAAACTCACGATAACAGAGAACCACCTTTACCATTAAGATCAGTCTTGGTACCGTGTGTTTGGTGGTAGAATGGGACACTTGGTATGGTAATCAGTAAAAATATGTGTGATTTGTGTGTCTGTTGTTTGAGTGGTTACCTGCTCTTACATACACTCCTGTACACACACACACACACACACACACACGCATGCATGCGCTCTGGTTTAGAGGACCAAAGTGAAGAACAGCAGGACCTAGGAAGCACTACAGAGTATCTTTTACAAGCGTTAAGAAAATATTACCGTCATACAGTCCCAAATATATTTGCAAATTACATTTACTAAATATTTGCATGTATCTTTTGAAAGCAAAAACCTCTGGAGAGACAGAGCATTTTTACAGATCAGAAGGAAGACAGGCACTGAAAAAGGGAATGGATTGTTTTTGAGAATTATGGCTCTGGGTGATCAGGTTCAGATCGGGCACCAAAGAAACTGGACTACAGGCAATGAGCAAGGGCAAATCTGATCCATAAATTCACTGACTAGCATGTAGTAAGTACTCTTGAAGTTGACTTAACCTAGTGAAATATAAAAACATTAAAAAAAATTTTTTTCCAGAATCTTAAAGTGATTGTGAACAAATATTTTAAAAATTAAGTGACAAAATGGTGCCAAATATTTACATATTTTAAAACATATTTACATAAGTCAAAAGTGAATGTAAATATTGGCCTATCACCTACATTAATAGAATTTGCATAAGTTTGTGCAAGAGTTACTATACATATGGGAACACACATGCACACACTCACACATGCATAAAATAACATGTGGAGTTAACTGCTGGTATATATCCCACTATCTATGTGCCTATATTCCAAAATATTATGCGGTCAGCTATGAAATTATTTACCTGAGGACAGCAAAAAAGAATGTTAACTTGCAGGATAATTTAAGCTTCAGTCCAAATAATTGGCTCTATTATTAATTATTACTGTAAGATAACTGACAAAAAACATCTTGCAACCTTGCAGCTAGCAATAAGTTAGTTAATGCCAATAAATCGTGGAAATACAGACTTCTTTTTAATCCTATGCTATTTTTTTCCAAAATCGGAAGTAGGGTTAGAAGAATAAACTGTCAGCGGTGACCATGTTCTATTAAGCGAACTACAAACTCCTTGGTTCATAGATGAGGAAATTGGAGCTAAGACATACTAAAGAACCGACCCAAGATCACACAGATTGGAATGAAAATCAAATCTCAGATTCTGGCAGCATTCAGCGTTATGTCTATGATCATAAAATATCTAAATTAGTATTTTTCATTTAATAATTTACTTAAGAGTCAACCACAACACTATTTGGTAATTCCAAATATTTAAGAACATGCTTTAATGAAATCTATAGCTAAATATTAATTGTATTTAAAATAAAAAACATCCAGGCATACCCTCTAATGTACTAATTTCAGTTTTGAGAATTTATCTCAAATAAAGCCTTTTGTATGTCAACGAAGACCAAACAACAATTAAACTGTTCATTTAGTTTTTTTTCTATTATGAAAATGGTAAAAAAAAAATAGAAAAAAGAAATATCCAACTATAAGAGACTGTTGAATAACTTCCATTAAATCCAAATAATGAAATAATATGCAGCTACTAAAATGATGCTGTGGTTGAAAGATATTTAATGGCAGAAAATGCCAACATAAGACTGGCAAGAAAATCAGAAATAATTTTAAGTAGATATATCATTTATAATTTTTACGTGATTATCACATAACAAACAAGACCACTGCCCTTTAATGTTGTTACCTTTGGGTTTGCTACACATTTAAAAATTGCCTTTCCATAATTTCACTGGGGTTGTGAAAGACTATCCTAGAGAAATAAGAAGGGTTGCAAAAATTTAGCAGTTTTATTCTAGAGCTGTTAATAACAAGGCGATTCCAAATAAAATGACCTAAACTGAAATGACCAACCTCCAGAAGCAGGGAAAAGCAAAGAATTTTATCACCATGTCATCACATTTTCAATCTAGACTTTACACAAATCCCTTTGTCCAACATTTAAATATTAAATAGAGCACCAGGCAGATAATCTTATTTATGGACAACTGATAGCAAATTTGGAAATAACTAGTATTACAGAATTCAATATTGGTTTTAAATGCACTTTTAGAAAAATAAAGTTATAAATGATTCTATGTCAATATTATTAGCATGGCAATTTGGATGCAAATCTTACCAAAACCAGTACCAAGAATTTGAAAACTCAAGACTACTAATAATGTTGTTTCTGCACTGAATTATTTGAAGGTTATTTTCCTTTGAAATCTGTGGGATTTCCAAGTACTGAAATTTCTATTTTTTATATCATTTGATCTAGGTTGTCACACAAACCTTTCATTTAACTGAAATTTATTTTTAAGTATTAAACCAACCATTAAAAATTTATTTTATTTTTTATTCAAATCAATTATTGTTAGCTGTCTGAAAAGCAAAATCTTAAAAAGTGTAATATGCCCCACAAGTTTATTAATAAGGGACACTATTTCATTTAAAACATTATTACTAGATTTCTAAAAGAGGTAGACTATAGGCAGAAAAGAAATCTCACTGGCCTATAATTATATTAAAATTAATAAACTTATACCCATAATTACCAATACAATTTTGAAGAAGAGTAGCAAATACAAGTTATACAATTAACTTTAGAAAAAATATATTTTAAGGCTGTTAATATTTTCAATGATTTTAGTGTATTTTTGTGTCAAAGTAAACTGAAGCCGGCAATAGCTAAAATATTATCAACTATGCTTTCAAATTAATAAGCAAAACATTAAGTTGTATGTAAAAGTATTGTGAAATATATGAATAAGGAACTTCGCAATGATAAACAGTTCTTAGATCCATCTTTTAGCAAAGAACTTCAGTATAAATAATGATACAAACAAAATGCAATTTTAGTAGTTTTGAAACTCAATTATCTACATGTATCACACATAAGAATGCAAGGTATTTTACTGTACGTAATTTGATCGTAGAACAAACTTATTTTGCATAAGAAATCTCTATATACCACATGATATTAAAATAAAATAACAAATGTATAAGACAGGAGAAAAGAAATTATGATACGTCCTATCACAAAACAAATACCATCCAGTTGTTAAGCCCTTGGATTGTCGTGTACCTATTTAAATAAATAAATAAATAAATAAATAAATAAATAAATATATATATATATATGTATGTATATGTGTGTGTATATATGTACTATTCTGTTTTATTTTTAATTTGATGATAGAACAGATAAAAGATAGGAGGAGCCTAATATTTATAAAGCATTTAATTTGATACTTATCCTTTAAATACTTTTTATCAAGCTTACAGATACTCTCTACATTTAGGTAAATACTCTTCAGGAAAAAAGCTAAGGGATATAAAGTAAACTGACATATTTACTTTTCAATAATATAACTACTTAACTTTTAAAATCTATGTTCAATAGGATACCAGTATCCTTTCAGGATATTCTATTCTACTGATAGTACACACTAATTAGCACAGAAAATTAAAACACATACACACAAATACATGGAGGCCCATTGTTCATTTCTAGTTGACATATTTGCTGAAATATGGGTGCGCTTGCTTACGCTGCTGTTAATTTTGTACATAATCACAGCTTAAACCTAGAAATATTTATCTTCCAAATAATAGAACTAATCCCCGAAAACTGCATTAACAACTTCTACTTAGTTTCAGTATATAACTATACAAAACCAGTCCATGCTGATATGACCATGTAACTGC
Source organism: Ailuropoda melanoleuca (assembly GCF_002007445.2). Classification (NCBI taxonomy): domain Eukaryota; kingdom Metazoa; phylum Chordata; class Mammalia; order Carnivora; family Ursidae; genus Ailuropoda; species Ailuropoda melanoleuca. Next base: position 9,187,413 of record NC_048235.1, on the reverse strand, counting down.
CAAAATACTTTTCATTTTTAAAAGGTAATGTGAAAGAATTTCTGCTTTAATTAACATTTAATGAATAACTAATTGGACTACAAAGCAAAAAAATATTAAGTATTGATGCAATCTACTGATGAATTGATATTTGTAACCATAATTAGTTCTCATTAAATATATCCAGGTTTAAAAATTAAGTTTATTTAACAAACGTGTTCTGGAGACTGGAGCGCAAACAGCTATGGTTGTAAGCAGGTGTCCTCACTCACCTTGCTCCCACCCTCAAGGACCTGCCACTGGGGAATGAATGTTTTCCATTCTTGCCCACTTGCCGGGGAAACCAGTTAAGTGAATTTTATAGCCTCAAAACATTTTTTTCAGGTTGTTTATTTTGCATGAGAACGTTCTAAATCTGATGTTAGCATGAAAGATCACTGTCCTACAATAATGATGATCAGCATTTATTACAAAAGTCCAGTAAAAGACCAGCAGATTCCTAAACATCCTGTATGTTACTGAATGTAGAGAGTTGAACAGAAACGTAATACAATTTATATTCTTATTAAAATTACTAGCAAAGTAACAATGCAGATTTTTGAGGTATGTATAAACTAATATCAATTTGAAGGTTTTTGGGTTTTTTTTAACACTGTTATTCAGTCTTTGAATTTGCCAAAAGAATATTAGAGCTGCCTTTAGTTTGGGACAAAGTTCTGGAATTGTTCAAATATTTCAAAACCTTTAAAATATTCATATTAGAAAACAGAAAAAATCATTTTGAGCATGGGGGCACTGTAAAAAAATCAAAATCATAAAGTTATCTTAACATATATTCTATCAAAATATAAATACTAGACAACTTTCTTCTAATATCAGGTAGTGAATTTTTTTCATGATTATGCTTTATTTTCTAATTACGCCTCTCTCCATCCCTTTCAAATCTCCTACCTCTTGAAAAAAATAACTAGGAGGATATGCTTATTGTAATAATTTATAAATGATTCTGCTAAATCCTTAATTTTTCACTGATTTGATACCAGTTTTTGATCCATCCACCTGTTTCAGTAAAACTTCTAAATAAAGGTCCTATAAAAATGTGGGAGATACTTTTCCACTATTACGAAGAAATACCTGCATTTGTCTTACCCAACAGTTTTAACCTTTAAATAACATTATAAATAATCTATATAATATGCTCTACTTAAGAGATTAACCTCAAGTATTACGGTAGTTGAGTGAAGAGTAGGGTGGCTTACCCAAACATATTTCTATAACCAAATATCTCTAAAGCCATATGGCAGAACTAGTAATGCCCTATGCAACCACATAGAAGAAATCATCTGAAATTAAAAAGACCTGGATAACCAATGAAACAAAATCTGTCCCCAAATATCAGTATTGTAAGAGAAATATTTTACTCATGTTAGAAAAACAAGTGTTGATTAAAATAAAGAGTTCCTTAAATATAAAGGTATTTGCAATCCATACACCATTAACACCACTAAATTAGAGTAATAATCAAAGTTGGAAATATCATTCGAAATACATTTTGAGATCCTCTTCATTTCTGCTCAGACCTGTATTTTAAGATAAATTTGTAACTTCTGTGCTTATTCAGAGAGTTATTCTTTTTTCTTATATTAGAATTGTTTTCGTAGACAGTCTTGCTTAAAACTCTTCTTATTTAGAACTAATGGTGTCCCCCATAAAACCCAGCTGCAAATATATATGCATTTTCTAGAAATTATAAGTGAAAGTCATATTCAACCATACTTTACATTACAGGTGAAGTCAAACAGGCTGGTGACAAGATAGAAATTAAAGGATAAAAAGGTTTCATCTTGCATTTGATCTTCACCGACTGATAAACCTATCTTATCTCTTAGAAGATAATTTAAAGAAGAAAAAAACCAATAGTCACAGCTTCTTCATAAACTCTCAATCCTTCTATATGTTTCTGAAAGCTTAATTTAGTTAAACTCTATTAAAGGTGAAACCTAATGGCTGTAATTTATACTGTTGGGAGAACACTACCTCGTATAGCTACGACAAAATGAAGCCTCGAAGAAATGGAATGAAGGTATGAATAATACAAAATGTGGAATAAAATACTCTAACAACCAGTATAAACACTTGGTGATTGCCAACCTTCAATCTACACTAAAGCTTAGGTTAAAAACAGATACGCTATTTAGTAGATTCTTTTAAAGACCCTAATTTTGATCCTGTAGCTTTTAAAGTAAGAATTAAAAAGTTAATGATTAAAGTATTTCCCCAAATCCAGCATAGAGCACACTACCACTGTCATTACTGAAAGTCCGAGTGCTACCTATCTAGCCAATGTTTCTCCATTTGAACTCAACTTCAGTAGTGTGTTCCATGCTCCTGCTGGCCAGTACTAAACTGAGGAAGCTCATTAATGTACACAGAAAGTCTTGAGTACTTTTTTAAAGTTCCCCAAAATACAATTTATGTACATATGAATATAAAGAGCTATCTATGTATGAGTATATAGATAGGAATAAAGAGAGAGATTGAGTTTACAGAAAAAAAACAAATATACTTGTTTTTCTTTGGAAATGTATAAAGCACATAAGCAATGACCATACTATACTCACTTCTAACCTATTTTATTAAATTAACACTGCTGTTCCAAGCTGACTTTAAAGTATCAATAAGAGTTATCATGCACGAGGAATTTAATGTTTAACAATAAGAAGGAATTAGTAAATGTCTGGTTCTTATATTTTTAAACACTTAAACATGACCTAAAACTTTCGGCATTTTACATCGAAATCCTTTTGTTTTCGCATGTGTGAAGGGGTATGTGATATTTTAAAAAACCACAATAATTTAATCTGTGTGGCAACAGGCAGCATAAAATCATTTCCTTCACAAAGGTAATTATATTCTTTTATAACATGGGGAGTTTCAAGCCTTCCTTAATATTATGTGAATGCAAAGGAAATGCAGTTTTAAAACGTATAATAAGTACTTTTCTAAAGACATGACCTGATGATTGAGACAATAATCACATATATGTTATAAACGTGTACTCAACAGAAAGCATGTTTTGTTAGAATGATTCCTGGTAGTACCCTTTCCAAAAGCATCCTATCTGTCTCAAAGTTCCTTAAAATGTTTGATATATAGTTGAAATTTTAAATTGCTAAATAATGACATTAAAATAAGACCTAGTTGGGTTCTTCCAGACTAGTTAATCATAGTTCTATGCCGCAATAAAATCTACAGCAAATCACAATGAAAGAGCAGAGATTGAAGAGGGGCAGAATTAATTCAAGAACCAGCTCCTTTCCGAAACAGTGCAACTAAAAATTGAATTTAGGGAAGCCGTTGCTGCTCTGTCTGTAAAATGGGCAGCCTATTTTTCTCTGCTTGAAAGTTACATTGTCGGATACATAGCTGACTGTAAAGTGCTTACCTATATGTGAAAAGGCAGGTTATCTCTCCACATTACTATTGTTGTCACAATCACCAATGTACAGATACAGATAGCTTCTGAAGGTTTTTACCTTTCTACCTGAGTGTATGCTTAATGTGCTCAGGTAACAGCAGTTCCAAAATTCACTCCCTCATTATTGGGAAGGGCAATGAACAATTCATCAGAATTACAAAAAAGTTTTATCAACTTTTCCCATTCAATTTCAGCTACAGTAAATTACTCCAAGAAAGAAATATATCTCCCTATCTTCTTTGTAAAACACAAACCCAGTTTCATTCAAACTACTAAAAAGTATTCAAATTGATGTTTACTCACTTTTAAATGCAAGTTTATGTAATCTTTTAAATTATAACACAATAATTAGACTTTTATTATGGCAAAATGCATTGTTTCCATAGGCCCAATTGGCATTTCTGACATAAATTAATTATATTATACTCTCATCTGTACAAGAAACTATTTTTTAAAAATCCTTTCTGGGGAAAAAAAAAAGCTTAAAGAATTGAGGTTTCTATAAATAGACTCCCACTGTATTTCAAATGGCATGATTCTTTTTTTAAATAGGACAGAAAATCCACTATCTCCCCTAAAATGAGCTCCATATACTTTTCTTCTTTTTTTTTCTTTTTTCTTTCTTTTTTTTTTTTTTTTTTTTTTTTTTTCTTTGGTATCATCGTGATTGAATCAGGATAAATGAGAAGATGGGTTCTAGTACAGTTTTCCGCTGCTCCATCTGCTGGATATGCCTACATCTCCTGCACCAAGCACTAACCTCTAAAAAGTAATATGAACTAATTCAGCAGGTGGCTTCAAAAAAACTCAAGCACATTGCCTGAGAAACTTACTGCGACTTTGTAATTCTTGTTTCACTTAAGAGTTCTCACTTCACTGTAAAATAATAATCATAGTAACAATAATAATAAATTAATAAGCATGCACAATCGTCACTAAAATACGAAGGCAGAGAAGATACGCTTCACAGTAGTTGACAGCATACAAACAAGAAGGAACTAGGCTCTAAGCTGCAGGTTTGCGCACTGCTCCAGCCAGCCGGATTTTGACACTAATCCTAGAGGGCCTATAGTCCTTCGCCCAAGCTACATACGAAAATTCTACGCACCAAAGTTTTAAAAAAGATTTTTAAAGCACGTCTACCAGTTAAGCATATAAATACCACAAAAGAAAATAATGCCTCTCCAGACATGATTTACCAAGCAATTAGGAGCCCTTAGCTTTTTCCTCCGCAGCATCTTTGCAGGCAGCTCCAGTGTCGCGCTCTCGGACAAGGCAGCCGCACCTTCCCTCCTGTTCCTAGTCACAGACGGGACAATATGCAGCTGCCGCCACCGGCCAGGCCGCTGTCCCTGCCGCCGCTGCCGCTGCTGCCGCTGCTTCAAACCCGCGGCTGCTACTGCAAAGAAAGGGTTACTCCTCTCCTGGACTCTAGTGGCTGCAAACTTCCCTTGGTTTACATCTACCTTTTTCTGCAAACTTGTACGTCCTTGTGTGCAGGAGGGCCAAGGAAAACCATTACAAGCATCACAGGGAGCATCATAATAAAGGCACCCCCGGAAGGTAAGACCTGCGACTTATTCGGAAACGCGACTGCAAGCCAGATGGGAAACACCGCTTGCAGCGGATCCTCCCCCCACACACTCGGTTCCCTCCGGCAAGCGGTGCCCACGTTGCCTGCGAGGGCGGCTCCAGCCGCCACGGGCAAGTGCGTGGTGGAGGTAAAGTTTGACGAATGATGACCACTCCTGGAAAGGGAAGAAGCCTGGCAGCCAAAAATACACGCGGGGTGTGTTAGGGTGGAAGCCGTGCATGAAAGTGCCACGTACCTTTCTGCGGTGGCCAGGCACGGAGGCTGAGGAGCGAGCGTCGCTGGAGGTGGCGGGGCGAGAGTCCAGCCCTGGCCGCGGGCTCCCTCCCGGGATGAGCCGAGCCGCCGCCGCGCCTGGGCGCAGGGCCGAGCGGCCGCCGCCGCGCCAAGGGCGCTGGGCAACGCCGGTCACTTGGCCCAGAGAAGTTGGGCAGCCTCGTCCGCGGCCTCGGCAGCCGGCGAGAGCAACACGTTTAGTTTGAACTTTCCAGCTCCAGTCCCAGCAAATACACACTCACGCACACACACGCGCGCGCAAGGAGAACCTCTCAGAGGCGAGCGAACAGGCACCGGTGGCTCTCTGGCCGCGTCTTTCTCTCTCCCTCGCTCTTATTGGCGCGGAGGTTATTGTTTTATTTATTTATTTCCTCCTCCTCGCTCCGTCCTCCTCCCCGCGCCTCCCGCCCTCCCCTCCTTCTCCTCCTCCTCCCCCAATCTGCGTGGCCGGCCGCTGTCGCTCCAGCTGCAGCGTGGCGGGGCTGCGCGCGGCTGGCGGAAGCTGCGGCGGGCCCGGGTGCGTGCGCGCCCGGCGGGGGCGCGGGGACCTCGGCGGAGGGACCGAGGAGCCGAGCGGAGCCAGGGCAGGAGAGGATGCCAGGGCGGCCTGCAGGGTTTGGGGGGACGAGAGGCAGTGGAGGCGAGGACTGGACGCTCCGGCCCCCGGGACCGTGCGGCGCGCAGCCGGCGAGCTGCAGCGAGGGAGAAGCGGGAGAATCCTGCGCGTCGACCTCCCCGCGCGGCCGAAGAAATTTCGCGAGGGGCGGCTGCTTCTGCGCGCCCTGCCCCGACTGCCTCCTGCGCCCCTCAGGCCAGAAGGCTGAGACCGCTCCTCCCTACCCTCCTCTCCCCTCCCTGATGACTGCCCTAGCCCCTGAGGGACGCTCAGACGCGCACCGCTACCATTTAGCCAGGGAAGACGCGAGTTTGAGCTTTTTTTTTTTTTTTTTTTTTTTTTTTTTTTTTTTTAGGTGGTTGAAGTGCTACGCAGTTAGGCTTCCCCCGCTCCCCAGCCTTCTTCGCCCCGGCGCTCTGGAAAGGTGCGGTCCGTCCCTGGTGCAGCGCCGAGCGCCGCGACTGGGCGGGCTTAACCTTTGTAGGAAATGAAGTAGGTGTCTCCAGACCACAGCCTCCAGGCGCAGTTGGGGAAGCCTACGTTACGCTCCAAATCCACCTACAAGCCCCGGAGCGCCAATGTCTTTGCTGCTACCGTTCGCCCCAAAATGAGCTCTCAAGCGTCAACTGACCGCTGGTGCCACCGTTGTCAGTGACAGTCTACCTGGTTCCCAAACCTGCAGGAGAGATGACCTTAAAGCCGGCCGCCCTCCCTCACCCCATTCAACCTGAAAGCTGGGCTGGAAAGAGCCCCTTTCTGATTCCATGAAATCGCTCTGCCACTGGCACCTTCCCGACCCTACTTGGGAGAAGCTTTTCCAACGCAAACCCCTTCCAGGCTTCCCATTAGGTAAACCTTGTTTGTTTGTTTTATTTTTTAAAAAATTTTTTTAAAGGTTCATGATTTCAGTCATGGAAAAGGGACACAAAAAATAATTCTAGAACAGAGTTAGATAAATAAACACAGCCTGTAAGCAGCTTTATCTCAAAGGCTAGAATGCAAATCTCACCACTTGGATTTGGAAACAAGGTTCCTCTCTTAAGCGACGTGTCCTCCGAAGTCCTAACAGTTTTGGGCTTTTTTTTTTTTTTTTTTAACTGGGACTCCAGGTATAGAAACACTGTGATACTAGGGTGCTACCATTATCTCTCTCTTTTTTTTTTCCTTTCTCTTCTGGCCAAGAATATCTTCAGTTACTCTGAAATGTCTATATTAGATATCCATTCCTTACTGTTTTAGATCTTTTCTCAGAAATTCCCTGTTCAGTGTACAAGTACTCCTTAAAGAGCTGACATTTTACATATCTACTTTACATTTTCATTGACATCTGGAGTAAGCCTCCCAGGGGACAAGGCACAGGTGAGGTTCTGAAATGGGAAAAACTGGGAAGAGAAACAAACTCATCTTTTCAGCATGATGTTCTCTTGCTCTATCCTTAATGTACACTTGTCATTTCGAAGAGTATAAAAGAAAAGTATCAATATATATGTATCTAACTTCCCTTGTTCAGGAAGCACCATCCTACCACTGAGAAAAAGGGCCACCTATAGTTGAATTTAAGACCCTTCTACCGAATGGAAGAATCTTGAGATAATCCCCCCAAAGCAGGAAAGTGGCTCACTGGTCAGCTGAGTGGTGGTCATGAGGCTGTGTGGGTTTCTGATGGCATCTGTGCCAGTAAGGTAGTTAGGATTTTTACTCAAATCCTGAAAGGACCACATGTAATTTTAAACCCAGGACTTTGCAAGCATTGGTATTTATCCAGAATTCTCCCCTGTGCCAGAGGTAGCCAGCTTTAAATATAGGGAACACTTATCTGACATTGATACTTCAAATGAACTTTGCATAAAACTTCTTCTAGATATATATCTTTTTTTTTTTTTACCATTGTCTGAACAACAATTAGAATGGCATTCTCTTTCAAAATTTTGTTCAGGAAATATAAGTGTTCCAGGTAGCCCCTCTCCTTACCCTTTCCACATATACTTGCCCCCAATATGCTTATCTCTGATGTTCAAAAGTACAAATGTTCACTGTGAGCTGCTGTCCATACTATGATGGCCATGTTCACTATCGCTGGGACAAACCACATGTGGTGCCAAGAAAGATCTTGACTCAAGATTCATCACATATCATAGTCCAAGATATTGGATGAAGCAAAGATTAAACCAGGAATCGATATTAATCATCACAGTAAATTACTGAATTACTGAATAAAGGGTTCATTTTGTATGAAATTCATCTATTTCAAAGATTGTGTTTATGTTTGTGCCCAGAGCATAAGGCGTGATTCATAGAATTTAAAAAATACGTGTGGGGTAAATTAAAATCACAAAAACATAGGAGTGGGTAGCCTTTTTATTTGTTATGGATCACTGAATCAGAGGGAATATAACAGTAAATGTTACATAGAGATTAAAGAAAATGTTTTAAGGATCCTTTGAGAAATACTAAAAAATATCCATTGTTATATATTGAATATAAAAAATATATAACTTTATTGGATTGGTTAAATTTCTTTTAAAATGTTCTTCAATTTCTATTGTTAGCAAGGAAAAGGAAAAAAAAAAAAAAAAAAGGAAAGTATGGAAAGGGCGAAAAGAGATTAAAGACCCAACAAGGAGGGAAGGAAGCTAGGGAGGTGGTGGAGGGTGGCCTGGGAAGAAGCAGGTGGGGAACAGGGACTGTGAAAAGGATCACAACCCCTTCATTTCTGGCTGGAACATCAACAGCAATCCTCAGAAAACTTGTTCTTATGTATCTGATGAACTTCAGTTTATGGAGTTTGCTTAGACCATGGGTTGCTTGTGTCATTACTGATAATATTACATCAAACAAGGGAGTGAAAATCAATAACCCACTTCCACAATCAAGACACTCACTTTTCTCCTTTTCTCATGATAGGTAAACTGAGTCATAACATTATTTGATGAAAAAATTCTTGTCCAATTTATTCTTTTTTGAATTTGTGAATGTGCATTGGCAAATCAAACAGCACCACCCCTTTTCCAGAATCCCTACTTGTAATTTGCAACCAATAATCTAGGGGGGTGTGTGTGTCAACATTTGTATATGTATGCATACACATTATCAGCATCTAGCCTGACTCACTGCAATACATAATCACCTAGGTTACAGATAATCAATCTGAGGCTCAAGTATAAAAAAGAGTATTTTGTGGTAAAAAATACATAAGCATTGTGATTTTTTGAGTACTCAGGGCTAATACTAAACTATTTGCATGTTTCAAATGACTACCAAAAATCACTTAAGAATGCCTTCCTAATATTTAGCATGCTGCACTGCTCACTTTTCAAATTCTCCAGCATTTATAATTATTGTTAATCTTAGTCTAAAATAATACACTCATCTTTAACACCTACTTGCACATTACAAAGAAGATTCTCTATCCAGCTATCCAGGCTTACATTTCCTATGCTCCCCTCACTTGTCAAAATTGAAAAGGAAGTATTCTCTTCCCCAACTTCCCACCAGCATCCCCCCCCAAATCTCAGCCATTTTTCCTAGTTCTGGCATCTTTAATCCCTATATTCAGAATGACACTGGGGCAAAGATTAGGGAGTCTTTTGATAAGTTCTTCAGTTATATCTCACGTGGGGAAAAAGAAGAGCAGTGGATTAGCTGTTAGCAAATGGAAGGTTATAGAAATTCTGGACATCGAGAAACTTAATTTGTCAGATAGGCCAGTGACTTTTCTCTTCATCTGGGTGCCAAATGTGACTGTACTTCATCCTGTGGATATGAGCTCATGAATATAGTCGTCCCTAAAGTCAAGGTGTCCAAACACTAGCCTCATCCTCACTGATCTCCTCCTTCCTTTCTTCCTATTTCACATGCTAGCCTCATTTGACTCTTCCTTATTGAGTTTCATCCTTCCTCCTCAAGACCCTTGCCAATGCTGTTGCCCCTGGTTGGAACACACCCATTTTCTCCAACCACCCACCTAAGGTAATTCTTACTCATGGTTCAGCTCCGCACAAAGACATATACTAAGGACGACAAACACTTCCTCGACCAATTCTGGACCCTCTTTATTTGTTCTAAGTCCCTCTGCTTCTCCAGCAGAATACATAGGACAACTTGGCATTTCATACACCTGAGATATTTAATGGACACATTTTCTCTACCTCTGGACTCTGTATCCCAGGAGAGGAATTGATCTTCAGCACTAAGCAAGGTGCCAGTAACCACCAAGTATGTACTTATGAAGTGAATACATGAAAGAAAAATACATGCGATTCAGGAAAGCCTTCGTCTGGGCAGTGGAGTGCTGTACAGCTGGGACATAGGGGGATTAAAAAAGACAAAGGACTTATTTTAATCCTATTTATGTCATTATTACAGAAAACCCTGATATTTTTTCAAAACCCCTACCATACCTTCAAAAATAAGTTACTTCATTTCATGAAACTTTATTGTGAGGGGAGTCCATTTTTGAAAAGAATTAGCAAACATGAAATAGAGAATCGCAAAGAAAGAAGATAAAATTTGTAGCATTTTGACATTCCAAATAAATCGATCCTTATTCTTGGTCAATCTTGTGAGATATTTTCCCTGTTTATGCTTTGATTTTTTTCATATTAGTAAAAATGAATATTCATATTAATAAAAATTAAAATGTTCAACTGTGTTCTAAGTTAGTTTTAGTGTATTCTGTACAACGCTGGGAATGCCTTGGGGAAAATTTATTTTACTGTTAATACAGAGTATATGAGTAAGGACTAATAGGCTAATTTAAATGAAATGTGTAAAATACCCATGATTTATTATGAGATAAGGATTATATTACCACAGCTTTTATTAAAAAAGGAAAAATGAATATGACCCTTCTGATTTCAGAAGGGTCGGTGAACATGGTAGAATAGGAAAAGCACCTCTTAAGATCACAAATTTTGAGGGAGGGCAGTAGAAAAATAGGCAGTTAGGATGAGATTATGGGGCAAAAGATTCAGTTTCAAAAGTATGTAAACGGTCTATGAAAAGACTCCCCCAGTGAGAAGAGAAATTTTATGCTCTAAATTTCCACATGTCTTTAAATATGCATTTTATAATCTGATTTTTCTGTGAATGTTGTATTTGGGAATTACTTGGCATTAAATAGAAATGAAAATCTGAAGTTTTAAGCGTTTATGATATTCTTGATTTTACAATTCAGGGAGTTATTGGTGGTGGGGTTTTTTGGGGTTTGTTTTGGTTGGGTTTTTTGGGGGTTTTTTTGGCTTTTTTTGTGTTTTTGTGGAAGACACCTAAAAGCTCCTGTACACTCAAAAACAATTTACAGATAGATCCATTCATGAGTGTTTAGCATAAAAGGAGGGATCTATATATTTTGAAAAGTAATTTAATTTTTCTTTTTGATACGGAGCGCCACAAGAGCATTTGAAATACTATATTTATCAAAAAGGGTAAACATTACTTTCCTTATATGTAATGATATATTTTGCTTTTGTTTTCATTTTTACCAAGAAATAGAGCCGATCTCAAAATGTTCTCCTTTATTGATAGAGGGACCCAACAGACTAATATTAACCACACCAAGAGCCAACCAATGTCTTTTCTAAAGGTGAAATTTTTCAGAGCTTTTGGGGTAACTTTTCCAAATATGACTGTCAGTATTTAGTCCTACTAAAATTATCTTTAAGGCTAACATTTCGACAGCTGTGAATGAGAGGGGAGGATCAAAATATTATAAAGAACTGGAAAAGCACGATAGATCCATGTTACCCCAGCACAGCATAGATTTTTCAACCAGTAACTGAAATCCACTTTAACCTATCCTACAGGAGAACACGCAAGAAGTTTAGGGGAAAGACAAGCAGATAAGGAAATTTTATCTTATACTATGAGGAAAACAAACATTGAAATAACCCTATCTGGGGCCAGAAGGAGAGTGAGTCCAGGGAAACTCTCCCTTTAGGTGCACACTTAAAGTGGGCTGAAGTGAAGGACAGCACCAATACTTAAATCATATTTAAATGCTATACTTACAAAGTTGTAGTAAAGTATACATAAGATATATCATTTAAATGATTTTAAGCGTACTATTCAGTGGCATTAGGTACATTCACATTGTTGTGCAACTGTCACCACATTCCATCTCCAGAATCTCTGTACCCATTAAACAATGACTCTCTGTCCCCTCCTTCCAGCCCCTGGCAACCATGACTGAACTCTGTCCCTATGAATGTGACTACTCTAGAAAACTCATATATGTGGAATCATACATTGTTTCTCTTTCTATGACTGGCTTATTTCTTTTAGCAGAACATCTTCATTGTTCACCCATGTTGTAGCATGCATTAGAACTTCTTCCTTTTTAAGGCTGAATAATGTTCTGTTGTATGTATAGATCACATTTTCTGTATCCAGTCATCCCTCAGTGGATACTGTGTTGCATCCACCTTTTGGCCTTTGTGAATAAGGCTGCTATGGACATGGATGTACAAATATCAGTTCAAGTCCCTGCTTTCAATTTTTGGGGGTATAGACCCAGAGATGGAATTACTTACAGTAATTCTATGTTTAATTTTGTTGAGGAAATGTCATCCTATTTTCCACAGCAGCTGGGCCATTTTGCATTCCCACTAGTGGTGCATGAGTTCCAATTTATCCACATCCTGTTCAATACATTTCATTTCCCTTCTTTCCTTTCTTCCTTCCTCCTTTCCTTTCTTTTTTATAATAGCATCCTAATGGTTGTGAAATCGTATATCATTGTGATTTTGATTTGCATTTACCCAAAGATTTTTGATGTTGAGCAGCTTTTCATGTGCTTACTGATCATTTGTGTGTCTTCTTTGAAGAAATGTCTTTGCTTATTTTAAAAATGGGGTTGTTTGTTTCATTTTTCCTTTGTAGTAGGAGTTCTTTATATATTCTGGATATTAACCCCTCACAGATACATGATTTGCAAAATTTTCTCCCATTCTGTGAGTTGTCTTTTCACTCAGTGTCCTTAGTTTTCTCCCATTCTGTGAGTTGTCTTTTCACTCAGTGTCCTTAGTTTTAATTTTGATGTAGTCCAATTTACCTATTTTTTCTTTTAAATACAATATATATTTTTAAATGATACTAATTCAAAACCACAATAAACAAAATGCACAAATTTAAAATACAGACAGGTCAGTATCACTAACGTTTTCTTTGCCTGATATGGCTCTGCAATATTACTCGGTGCATTTTCTACACTATGCACTGTGAAACATAGAAAGTCTTATGGGTTCAAACAGCTCTGCTAACACAAATAGATCATGTAAGAAAGATTCCATAGGAAGAGTTCTGCATTGTGAAATAAGTAGTACCAGATTAACGGTAATTCACAATCCTCTTTATTTGGGTCTTCTGTATTTTCAGAATAGGATAAGCTATAAAATCCAGGTCTACGTTGGCATCTTGCTTGCTTGCTTGCTTGCTTTTTCTGTACAAATGTGATTATTCTTTTTAGAAAATGGTGTTCTTTCTTGATGGGAATCACAACTGGAAACAGTACCCCAGGGAAGTTGCCCCAGGAGGAGATGCCCCAGGAGGCAGATAGCAAAGTCTGTAAAAAAAACTATTTTGTGTATGCTGTTGTGCCTAAAGCCTTTTCTAACCCGAAGAAATCATATTTCCATGCTACGTAGGGAAGTCACAAATCAAGAGTCTGCAAATGTTCTGAAAGCTCATGGAAAGTTTGAGATATTAATAGATTTAATAGATTTCTTTCTAAATGTGAGCATATGGCACACTGAAGATTCCTTTTATCTGAACCACGAGTGACTCTATGTCGACTTACCTTGCTGAACAGAGCATACATATTTCTCATTGTTCTTCAACTCTGTACCTCTACTTTTGTCAAACGAAAACAATAAACTAGATTAATGTAAGTTTTCTTCTTTGTAGTGTTTTCTATTGTCAAACACTGAGACCTTTTTTAAATGATTGGATCAATGGTTGACTTTGTTTTGAAGCTCCTATTTAAGAAGGTATTTAAGAAGAATGAATTTCATGCTCTTCACATCCTTAGAAATCAGTCCTCAAAGACCACTGCACCACTTGTCAATCTAGCAGACACTGCCATGTAACAACAAAGACCATGAAAGTTGCTTGTAAACTACTTTGAGTTGGAACAATTTACTTTCTCAACAGATGAGAACAGAGGACTTTTTTTTTAACAAAATGAAACTCACTTTTATAAAGCTATCTGAATCTTTTTAACTGCTTTCTTTTAACACGCACAGTAAAATCTTTCATGTGAAATTCATTAAGCTTCAAGGTCATTTAGGAGAAAACGGTAAGCATATCAATGACAGAAGTGCTTTGCATTTAATGCAAGTGTTTGCCTATCCAATGAATATGTGTTAACACAATAGACTCTTTCATTCGTTTTCTGTTATTGCCAGCATATTTGGAAAGAGAGCATAATATACCAATATTCTCTCACTCTCTTTTCTAACCAGGAGCATATCTACCACACAGTATATACCTTCATGTCACTATGGTTATGTTTACTTTCTGCGAATTATAAGAAAGAGAAAAAAATAGTCTATTTTTTAACTGATTTTTAATTATATCTGAAGATTTTTAATTATATCTGAAGGTTATCCCAATAATTTTGAGAGAGAAATGTATATATTTTTAAATAATCCAAGACTGGACTTTTCATCACAAGGATATTGTATAAGCGTACTAAAATTAAAGAAATCCACAATCTGACCATATTGTATTTTTGTAAAATACATTCACAGTTTTAACTGAAACTAACATCCACAGCAGAGAAAATTATATGAAAATTAAGATATCCTCTTAATATATATTATAATTTAATATATAAATATATATATGTGTATGTGTGTGTGTGTGTATATATATATA